>NW_009951796.1:417294-452033 GCF_000747805.2 Chaetura pelagica | reverse complement strand
CTACAATCACATGTGATCATCAGCTTATGCTTACAAAACATGGACCAGTGCCAGCAGAGCTTCTCAGTGCCACTCTTCCTTCATGCTGATGTTCTTCTTTTCCATCACATACTCGGGGCTGACTTTTTAGCAAGAACAGAAGCACTGAGAAAAGAAGCCCAGGGAGAATTGTCTGGTCTGGTTATGAGCCATGCTCTGAGCTGTCTGGATGAAAATTCACTGCAGTCTAGGAGCAGGCATCCATGGCTTGCAGATGATGCCTGCAGTGGACTGCCAAGGTCCACCCAGTAGCACTGCATCTCTGGTTGTCAAATGGGAACTGTCTCACACATCTGATCTCTGCTGCATTTGTCCATGTCTTCAATGTGCAACAGCACTGGATGCTGCAAGAAAATGGGGAGTCAGATATCCTGAGTGCTGAAAGTTTTGTTATCCTTCTTTGAGATCCTTCTAGTTTCTTACTATCTTGGTTTCCAAGTGAAAATATTCCAAGTGCAATTTCTAAAAACACCAAACAAACCCACCCCAAACTCCAGAGAATATCATCACTTTCTCTTACAGCCCTTTCAAAGTAAAACAAGTGGACTAGCAAGGATTTCTCTTTCTTTACAGCCAGGACACTACTGTTCATGTAAGTGACTGTCTTTCCAAATGTCAGTTGTCAAATAGAACTGTTGTTTTTAATCAGTGCAATTTTAATTTCTGTAGATGAAATAATTGTAATAGAAATAGAACAAAAACTGATGAAAATGCAGGCAAGCTGCCTGACTCATCCTTTGCAGACATCTTTTCCATATTTCTCTCCATCCTTCCTCTGTTGTTACCTCTTGACCAAGACATAAAGCTCAAGGGAAAATGGAAGGCAGTGGAGTTTCTCTATTTATATAAATAGGGGGCCGTTGTGTTCTGGGTTTTTTAGTTTTGTTTGATTTTTTGCCTGTGCTTTTTCCAACACTGTGGTCTCTAAACTCTTGAGAAACTGGTGGACATATTTTCAGAGAATCGGGGAAGATTTTACTGGTCTGCTACTACTATTTTGCCTGTCTGCTAACTGGGATGCCAGCACAGGTATATTGGAGAGTTTTTTTGCTTTTTTTTTTTGGCAGAGGCAGAAAGGCTCTGAAATTGCACCAAGTCTGTTTCTTAGCAGGAGTGGGTACAGTACACAGGACATCCATCTATAAGACAGTTTCCTTAATACACAGAAGTGCCTTGAAGAGACTGAGAGGAACATCACTGCACTGAAGGTCAGTTGCCATCTCTGCTATTCTGGTGCCGCTGCCACCACAAGTGATTTTTGGCCTTTAATGCATGCATTTTTAAGTTACAGATCCATTACTTTTAAGTTAAACTTTACCACTATCTCTAAGGAAAGCATTTTTGTGCTAGCAGCAACTATGTTGCAGTAGGATGAACTTGCACTGATGAGCATGCTGATCGTGTCTCAGCACATTTGAATGAGCAAGGCTCTCTGTAATTGCAGTGTTGTTAGAGAGCCAATAAATAATAGTGCAACATGACATTACATTGCTCTTTATGCTGCCATATCACATCATAAATTCATATGGAATTATTTGTCTAGTCTCAAACGAAAGGATTCACCCAGCAAGTTGGTTTCTGGTTTTCCCCTTCCGTGTTTCTAAAGAGTATTCCCTGATACTGATGGGAGAGCTAAAAATTATGAAGGGAGAAGGGGTATAGGAGAGGAAAATGTGTTGCATAGGAGGCAAAATACCCTCACATGTTCATAAAAACAAGTTAACAAATTGGCATCAGCTTCCCTTAAATAACAACATTCACACAGTGGCAGGCAGCAGACTCAGAGACAGCTGGTCCTCATTGAAATAAGGAGAGGAAAGAGGAGAAAACAAAAATCAGCATCCTTGAACACTGATACAGTTCATTTTATACATCTTAAGTGTCTCTAAATAGCTCCCACAACGTGGGACACAGCTTGAGACAAACCTGCAATAGAAACATTTCCACATTTTCCAACATGGAAAACAATACCATTTGCAGCAGCTTCAGGCAGTTCTCACATGAGCCAATACCATGTATCCCCAACAAGTCACTTATGGCTACGCTGGGCTGACACAAGGAGCACCTTTCAGCAACAGGGTGGAGCTGCTCAGTTTGAGGAATACTCTTAATGCTGGAACTGCTTCCACAGTTGCACAGCTACCTTGGTGCAAACCCCCAGTGCATGACTGATCTGACGCTCAGTCCCAACAGTCCTTGACAGCCTCCCACATCCACTGTTGCTAGTAAGCAGCCTGTTGTCTGCTCCTCAGAGGTTTGGCAATTAATAATTCATTTTATCATCTAACATTAACAGCTGTAATAAAAAGCCAACCCAAGCAGCAGCAATATGAATAATAACATGGGAGAAAAAAAAAAAACCTGCAACACTTGGGCGACAATGAAAAGAAGCTAGTTTCTGCAGAAAGGTGGAAGTTGCTCATTCAGAGCTGAAGACAGAGAGAAGGAAGTAGAAAGGTTGGAGCCAGAAGAGCTGCCTGCCAACACAGCTCAGGGCTGAGAAAATGCAACTGGTCTGACTTCGTTGAAACCAAACAGCAAAGCAAACTTTCATTCAAGGCAAAGCAGGTGCACATGCCAATCCTGTATCTCCCCATACACATCACAACACCCAGATGTGGTAAGAGGTGGCACCTACAGAGACCACCACCTTTTCCCAGCCCTGGAGCTGCCTCACTGCCAGGGAGGTTGCCAAAGGGACCTGTTGGGACAAACAGGTGGCAGTATGTTTCTGGTAGTTATTTCCTCAGGCTGAAACAGCCAGAAACCTGAACTAGGGAAGAGGTGGCTGACCATCCTTCAATGCAACAACTGCCAGAAACAGGTGAGATCAACTCCTCAGCAAAACCAACACCACAAACACAGTGATTTAATTTTTACATACAGGAGGTACATGTGGAATCACTTCAGGTGCCCTTTTCCAACATACAGATGGCCAATTCCCCCAGCCCACTGTGAAGCTTTACAGGCATTCTCACCTTGTTCCACATCCTGAACTCCTACTGGACATTATTCATGCAGACCAAACTGAAGGGAAGTGATCTGCATTGCAGATGAAGGAGGTGAAAGATGTTTGGGAAGGAAAAGCTGAACTGAGTGGCTAAATTACTTAACTTAAATACTTGTCTCCAAAGATAATATTATTTCATCCTGTTGATATTTGCATGGTGATAGCTGGGTTTTATGCTTTAATCTATCTGAATTAAAGTGAATAAGTTGGGTGATAAATATTTAAAAATCAAGCTAGACCTCCTGTCTCACCAGTTTTATCTTTCCTTTGGGACTCAAAGCTATTTTGATTAGATACTTGCCCTTTTCTCTGAATTGCATATTATCCCAAATTCATTACAACAATTGCTATAATCTGCACAGCCCTAACTGGAAGCCTCTCCAATACATCTCTTTTGGGTTGGTTTGTGCCTGGGTCTGTAACAGCATCAGGACATGTAGGAGAGGACACTCTTAAGCCAAAGCCATCCTGTGAGATCATTTTGCCTACCCCATCCCTGCTCCACTTCTGCTGGAGTCCAAGGGCCACATCATCACTCACAGTGAAGGTCCATACAAATGATGTAAAGGAAAAGGCCCTGACCCAAGGGAGCAACAACCGTCTTTCAAAAACCTGCACAAGTCATTAATAACTTACTGCTCTAAGCTGTATGGAAAATGCCAGTTTCCTCCTGCTTAGGAAGGAAAAAGAAAGGAGGGAGATTTTATTAACAGATATTTCAGGTGGAAGAAATGAGATATATAAAAATTAGTTTCAGAAGGGGAAATCTTAAAATATTTGCCTTTAAAAAGTTAGCTTAGATTTATTTAAATCATTACCAGGCTAACTCAGTTGCCATCAGAAAAAAAATTTTAAATTAGCACCCTGAATCAACTCCTTAAAAAGACACAGGAGTCCTAGTCTTGCAGCATTGCTGCTTAGCCAAAGCATTCCAAATTCAAATCAAACTACTGAATGCAAAAGGATAAAGAACAACACACAAATTAGTTTTGTTCATTGCTTCCAACTTTGCTCTATAGATTAAAAAAAAAATACTTAAACCTCTGTCACTTTGTCTCTTAAGTTATTCCTCGTGTATGGTGAAATCTTGGATATGTTTTCCTCACCATAACCGGAGTGTGGTGAAAGTTGAGATTGAGTGACAATGGCAGGCTTAAAATTATAAACATAAGATGCTTTATAAACAATCAGTGCATAAATTATATCAGGAAACAGTGGGCTGTACACATCTCTTTCTCCTTTGCTGAACAAATAATTCAGCAGTGTTATTACTAAACCTTAAAATCAAACAATAACCTGTTTAATTTAGTAATGCCTGAGGCTTTAATATGTGAGGTTAAGTGACTTGATTTCTGAGTACTAGAAGGGTATCCAATAAATAGCAGAACTCTGCAAGGCTCTGACCTGGTTTCACTCTTCCTGACCAGATTTAATCAATTGCTGCAACCACTGATCCATGCTCCTTGCCCTGTGTGTAAAACAGCAAGTGCCTTTTGCCTGGCTGCAAAGCATGGGAAGAGGAAAAGAGCCTGTTCAGCAGAGGAGCCCATAAACATCCAGTGGGCTTAAAAAGCAGGAACACCTGCTGCAAATGCACCAACTGCATTTCACTGCCATGCAGGCTTCATGTTGATCATCATCTTAGTATTTTTTATTAACTTTACCCCATTATGCTGTGTGAGAGAAACATGCTCACCTGTTCAAATATTGCCAAAGCCCCAGCTACACCAAATACCTATTTGTAGGTCTTGCAAGGAACAAGAATCCAGCTACCTGGAGTAACGAAACACATAATGAAGACTGCACAGATCAGCCACAGGTTGTTCCCTTTGACTTAAGTCCCAGTGTGGCTTCTAGCCTCAAAGACAACATAGAAGGAAAGAAAAGAGTGACTTGTCTTACATTAAAAAAAGACTAACAAGACATCTCAGATTTTGTTGACTAAGGGCATCATATATTGTTTTTATCTTTAAGCAGACCAGACACATTTAACAGGCTTCAAAATTTGATGCTAACAATTACATGTGGAGGAGTGCATTGGCTGGGTTTTTAAAGTATTTTCCTACTTTCCATAAAAATTCCAGCATTATGGACTACTGCCTCTTGGCTCCAGCTGTGAAAGAGCTTATCCTCCAAATCGATCAGATCCTCAACATCTCCCAATCAAAAAGTCATTAGATGATATTGCTGCAGCACTCCGTTTCTCACCACGGATTATTAGCTTAGACAAAGCCTTGTGCTAATGCAACTACAGTGCTTTCAATTTAGACAAGCTCTGTATCAGAATGGCTTAAAATGCAAGAAGAATAATCTAAGAGTAGCTGGAGAAAAAAAACAAAAACCTCCACTATGAAAACTGAGAAACCCCCCAGCTCAAAAACAGTCACAGAATTAAACGCTGAAGAATGGTTCAAAACACAGTAACATCACATATTCCATACCAGCCCACAGGATGTGGCAGATGCACTGCTCTGCTCCCTCATCATGTCTGTGCCACAGTGAGACTTTCCAGATAAGCAAGTCATACACCGTGACTTGTCACTCAACCAGAGGAGTTGCATCAGTGCTTGCTAAACTACAAGATACCCATAAAATGACTATACGAGCTAGATTTCCTCCTACAAAAACTAAGCTCACTGCTTATTCCATGCTTCCACCACACAGCAGCCTAATAAAGTCTGAGTTTCAGCTCGGGATGTGAACTTGGATCCCAGTACTCACACTTGCTAAAATAAACACCAAGTGGCCTATGGCTGATTGATTCCCCACCAAAATCCAGCAGGCACAAGAAAGCAGGCAGGCAGTTATTAAATTGAATCTGATTGCATTTCACTGGGTTCCCCAGAAGCATTTCACTCACACTAACGCTGAATTCAGGAGCCCACAAAAGGGAGAGGTAGAAACATAATTTTAAGATACTTAAAATATTTATAGACTGGATTTTCATGATGACAATAAACGCTATTGCACTTTTGGGGTACCTCCATTGTTCAGGTCTTCAGCTCGACAAGGACTTTTCCATTATTAACAGGAGATTGGCAAGTAATGTAATGGTTCTTTAAAACACAATGAGCAAGTTGTTGAAGTGAACCTATATAACTCTGGAAGGAATTTGTGCATGCTCTTCTAGATACTAGTTTTACTCTTACCTCCAAAGAAAACATTATTTTCTCCTTACTCACCACTTCTGGCTCCACAGCTTAATTTCTTTCACTTACTCAGAAATGGAGTAAAAAAGAACATAGAGGAAGCATCTGCTGCAAGGGATTTAAGCCTCTGTAGAGCTTGACAAGTTCTCTCAATTCCTCAGCATGCCTTTTTCAACACTGCAGCCTCTCAGAAATTTTGACAATTAATGGGCAAATTTTGAGAGACTCAGATAAGAAAATCCAAGGCATTCCATCTTGGCGCTGTTACTTTTTCTGTTACTGCAGTTTCTGCTCATTGTGACCCCAACATACATCTACATATTTGCAAGGACTTTTTGTTTGTTGGTTTAGGGCTTTTGGAGTATGAACTGTAAAGCAGATGTAATCAACTCTGCCCTTAACCAGAAGTGCTATCTCAGGCTATTCTGTACAAAGTCAGTCAACATCATCTTGGTCTGCAATTTCTAGCACCAAATTAATCTTTTGCTTCTGCAGAAGGGCAGCATCAAGAATAAATCGGCAGAAGGTTTATCTGTGCAAAAAGCAGCCTTGTAATAGATTGTAATTAATCATTATCAAGTGGAAATACAGTGATGTCTTGCCTCGCACTGATTAATATCACGAAATTAATGTTTGGGGAGTAGAAAGTAACTGATTTTAAATTAAGTACTGATTTTAAACTGCAAGCATGTGAGGAACTGACTGATCTCCTGTAGACACAGCAGTAAGCAACTTGTTTGTTACACTGAACTCCACCTCGTTAGATGCTGCCATCATCACGGGTGACCAAACTGCACTTCTCCATTGACAGGGTTTAAACCCAGTTATGGCTGCTCCAAAAATTTGGTGCTGTTTTCAGAAGTGTTTAAGGATAGGGGAGGTATTGCAGAGATGTGTATAAAAATCAACTTATTTCTTCAGGAAAATAAACAGCAAAACCTCTATATTTCTAAAATCTAGTTTTTTCAAATGTTACGTTCAGATCAGAGAATATAAAATGAATTCAATTACAACCCAAAGGAAACCGAGGGAAGTGTTTCTGTAACTAAAAAGCAGCCCATTGCCCCATCTGCTGGACACTTTTTAAACCAAGATCTGAAAAAGACAAGATTAGCCACAAGTTAAGGCTGCTTTTCATACCCTGAGCTCAGGCAGAAGCACTGTGTCAAAATGCAATAACTGGAAGCCTCTAAAACCATTCTGAGCTCCAGGACTGCCAAGAGGTAAAAGAGAAGCTGTACTTTAGACCAAGGGTAACTCCTGTGAGAACTGGTTTGATGACAGCCCAGCAACAGTGAGGATGTGCAAGCTCCCCAAGCCACATTCAGCCATGAATCTGCAAAGAAGATGGCCTCACAGAAGGCTTGTGTTTTTTTTAAGAAAAGCAATTACCATATTTCCCACTGCTGCAAACATTTCCCCATCTCTCTGAGAGGTCTGTACACACAGCTGTTACCCACTGGCAGTCTATATGGTACATACCAGATACCAACAATTTTTGCATGGGTTTTAAAAATCTGAAATTGTTCACATCTGAGTGTTTAGGAAATGAATTTTACAAGTTCACTGGCAGGTCTAGGAGAATTTATAGAAACTTTTAGTACGATTGCATCACAGAAAAAGAAATCATATATGAAAAAGGAAGAGTTAAGCTCATCTTCAAGCCCTGCCAAGAACTTGAACCCCAACAGGATCCTCAATGTGAATCCTAAACGGGCTATATGGATCCACAGCCTGACTCCAGGAGTCAAACTAGTACTGTCACAGTTTTTGGTTGTGTCAGATAAAGATTCAGCTGATTTCTAGTGCATATTGTGATGCTGATTATAACCACAAACATCATACATGGCTCAAAACTCCTGAGCCCTGACAGTGATACATTTAACCAAAATGCCCAAACATCTTATTTTAAACAGGACAGCAGGGAGTAATGGGAAGAGAAGCATTATAATTTTATATGGAAATCTGTCTGTTACATTTTGATTAGCAGTTAATTTCAGACAAGTCTTCATCTGACAAAAGCAATGATCACACTTCGACTTCCATAAAAAGGAGCCTATAACCTGCTTGTTTATTTTACACCTTTTCTGTCCCTGAATGCTTTCCCAGCAAGTTTGAGCAGACATGAAGAAAGTAATTACTATATTCACAGGTTTTACACTTGAATTTGAACGTTTGAGAAGCAGGTATTGAAAGGTAACATAACTAATGAGGGTGAGGAGTAGAAAAACGTGCTTAAGAACTCCCTAAGACCACACCATAAAGACTGAATTTCTCCATAAAACAACTCAGGCATCACAGCAATTGATGCAACAGAGAAAGCAGTGATAGTTGCCACATTTGGAATTTTGTGCAACATTTCTTCCTTGTATTTGTCTTTCTTGTCCCTAATCCAGTGGTCAGGGACTCAGAGTCAGTTTCTGCTCAAGCACCATGTTGTTGTTCTTCTAGACTATGAGAACATCATACTTTCATCAAAACCACAGGCATAAAACTCAATAGCTCTGTAGACTACTGGCCAAATTAATAATTTAACAGTGCTAAGTAATACCTTATGCCCTTTTCCACTGACAGTATGACCCAAAAGCTACATTTCCTCTTTGAGAGGGGGGCTCTGAACAGTGAGAAGAGCATCCTACCTGGCCATCTCAGGCTATTCTAAATGTCACTCAAAATCACCTTTTCCAGCCCCAGCTTGTAATTTTGTTCACCTGCTGACACCATTACCCTGAATTCCTCCTCCTTGTTAGAGATTAAAATGGCTGAAGTCAAACTTGAAATACAATACTATTTCAGAAATCTGTTTGGGAATTCAAAACCTAGAGATGACTGGACTATGCAATAGCTCTTATGCCCTAATGACGCTTTCAGATCCTTTCCTCCTTCCAGAAACCAGCATTAAAACATTTCTATATTCTTAATGTAGTTGACTGATTCTGCTGAGGGTCTTTGCCCTCTCCTACATTTGCACCAAGGTCACAGGCAGAGGAAGAGAAATTAAAGCAAGAAGCATCCAGCAAAACCTGAAATCCTAGCTTGCTCTGCCTCATGCAGACAAGGCAGGCATGAAAATCATCCTGGAAATTAAAGTTTCCATAATTTCTCAAGTGCCCCCTTGAGAAACTCCCTAGTAATCAAATTGTTCCTAGATCTGCTGTAGCTTGTTGAAAAACACCTCTGTAAGCAGAAATGAGACCTCTCTGCTGACTGCTTTATCTCAGTGGAGAATTTGTTGGGTCTGGGTCCTAACTGGCTTCTCCATAAGTCAGTCCTAACACTGCCTGAATATATGAAGAGATCTCCAAAGGCCGAAAGACTCTACTGCTGTTGCAAGCATAAAACAGCTTTCAGGGTTTACAAGATTGAGGGTATTCAGAAGGGATTTAGACATCCAACCAAAACTGTACAGCAATGAATCAGCAGTCAGTAAGTGCAGGACCTCTAGGAAATCAACTGGATAGAAATAAGAGTGATTATCATTTCTAGCATCTTTATCCTGACATCCCTTATGCGTCTATCAGAACACATGGGTACAGCTTGGGCATTAATATGATCCAGGAAGAAATAAGACAGAATAAAATTTGAAGTAGTTTTGGCTGCTCTGAGTTGACAAAGCATCGGTTTGAGCTTATTAGGAGGCTGGAGAGCTGTGCTCCCCATTCCTGCCTCTGACTTCATGCCCTAAAACAGAAGTCCCACGTACACAATGGATTTCATTAGAATAGACATTATCATGAATACCATAAAATGCCAGGTTTGTAGGGATCTCAAGGATCATCTGGTCCAACCTTTCTAGGTACTATTGTAGTTTATATGAGGTGGCTCAGTACCTGTCAAGCTGAGACTTAGTACTGTCCAATGTGGGGAAATCCACCACTTCCCTTGGGAGACCATTCCAATATTTGAATGACCTCATGGTGAACAATTTACCTCATGTCCAATTGGAATCTCCGCAGGAGCAACTGATACCCATTTCCTGCTTTGTCAACATCCTCATTTTCCTGGTCCTTTATTTCCAGAGCCCCATACTTCTTCTGTAAGGGCATCTGGAAAGGTGGGGAGGTTCTGGAGGGAGTTGCTTGCTGCCCTGAGTAGGGACCTGCTTCCATTCTCCTGTCATCTCTTAGAGCCCCTCCTTCAGCCTGCTGACAAGAGAGCAGGTCATCTTCTACTTCACATGGAGCCTCCACCTGCTGCCCTTTTCCTAAGGAAGGTGGGGTGTGGCTCAACCAGTCTATTACCCTTTCACATTCCTAGATTATCTTAAATCTCTCCACTTCCTCCTTCAGCTCCACCACTAGACTGAGCAAATCACTCACCTGGTCGCAGTGCACATGCTGTCTTGGCTGTCCTCTTGCACGAGTGACAGGCTCAGACACTCCACTCAGCCTGACATCTGGACAGCTGCTTGTTTCTGAGGTAGGTCAGTCTGGGTTGCCTTATTTCTTTTGACCATGGCTTTGTACTGAGTGGAGACCATAGTTGGATTTTTTTTCTGGGAGAGTGAGAACTTCCAGCAGAGCTCACCTGCCTGCACTAACTGCCACCAGACCCTTCTGCTGTATGGGGATAAAAAAGCCCCACTTGGCTCTCAGCAGGCAGCACTGTTGCTGGAAGACAAACTGAGAGCTAAGGACAATGGGAAAACACACAGAATTACAGCTCTGTCACATCTAAGTGCATCTTTAACTGCCCAGGAGAGACTCCAGTACCAAACACTGCCCCAGCTATTTGGAAAAAAAGGCATTCATTTTCTCTCACATTTGCTTGGATGCTTGCCAAGTTTGCAAGGAATTTCTACAGGGATTTTCAGACTTTCCATTCTCCCTAAGGTTATATATGTGTGTATATATATATATCTATCTATATCTATTCTAAGTCTACTCGTTAAGGTGTTGGAAGTGTGATCAGCCCAGATCCAGAGGGAAGGCAGCTTCCAGAAATGCAAAGGAGACCCATGGTGTTTAAAGCTTAAGTCCATCTACTTGAGATAGAGCTGCATTTAGCTATAATTCTCTATTGGACTTTAATAGATACATAATATACACATATATGTATGATGCATATATAAGTTGCGTGGTTTAGAACACAGAACTCGTATTCTCAGAAGAAAAACTGCTTCTCAGCTGAATACTTCCTATAAATAAAATATACTCAAAGGCATCCAAAGACAATTGAAAAAATGAAAAATCCCTTAAGTGGTTCCAGAAGGAGATGTACCAAATGCTTAGTCTCCATGAGGGAAGAAGAGGCTTGGTGGACCCTGTTTCATTGACAGGGCATGTGTGCCTTGTCAAACTCTCAACAGATGGCCAACAAGAAGAGCCACCCTTTCAGTCATGTCTTGGCTGTCTCCAAAGCAGGGGAAGTGGAGCCATAAACATGCTACTGCCATAAATCATCTACTGCTTCCATGAGGTAATCTCTACACGCAAATAGGCTGAAAAAGGATGCAGGCAGAAGGTCATATCACCACAGCAATGTAGCTGATGCAATGCCATTTTCCACACACCAAAGAGTAATTCACAGACATTTGAGTAAGACACCTTATTCTGTTTTGTGACATAAAGCCATTGATAAGCACTTACCCCCTTAAAGTATGGTAAAACAATCAATGCAATTAAGTTAGTGTGAAAACCTGTCCCAGACCTTTACAGCACAACCTCAGAGCACCAAAGACAAAAGCTACTCAAAAATCCTCTTCAAAGGACAAAAACTTCTCTTTTCTTATGCACCCAAACAAAGAGAAAAAAATCAAACTTATTTACTTCCTTCCAGAAATGCCTTGCCATACTGCTTTTATTCCTCAAGGTGACCCAATTTAGGCTGGAAGTACCAAGAGATTATCAGAAGGAAGGAATAAAAATAGCACAGGAATGGCATGTGGCCTTCTCCTGAGACTGACGAACAAGGACAAGGACAGAATCTTGCTCTCGGTTCCCTGCACTCTCCATAGTATAAACTTCCATCCTCCCAAAAAGCCAGGTCTTGTCAACACAGAGGCTTTGTTTTCTTTAAGATAAACTCCAGGAGGAGTTTAAATTAATCTACAGATTTAAGTGTAATTTTCTATAGTTCTGCTGAAGCATGGGAAGGAATTATCAATCATTTCAGAAAATTATTACCATGGTTTGAATTCTTTGTATTCAGAATAGGAAACAAACACACTAAAAAGTGGCCCAAAGTAATCCCTCCCCAGAAACCATTTCTGCGGCAGCTTGCCATTGGCTTCTTTTAGAATATCCAGCACATAACACATTTTAAGCATCCATAATGAGGTGGGGGGGGTGGTGTTGGTTTTTTTCCCCTATCATTTTATATCACCCTGAGGGACACAAAAAACAGTGTCAATCACTTGCTCAAAGTCTCTTTACTATCAGAACCACAATGTCAAGAAGTGGTACCAATTGAGACTTCATCAGCAGTCAAATATCTGATTTGTTCTCATTTCCAGGAGACTACCTTTCCTCTAGCATCACAGAAAGGAGGAAAACAGAATAGGAAACCCAAGAGAGACAACAGGTGGAAACAAACTCAAGTTTAAAGTGCCTAATAATCAAATACACTGTTTTTTGCTGCTACAGATCCAATAATGTAGGTCAGAGTACAAAGGAAATATCTAGTTTTCACTCTCATTTTTCACCAGCAGGAGCTTGCCCTACCCTCCTGTGCACTAGGAGCTAGAGGAAAGGCATATGGTGCTCTTCATCTCCAGAGTACAAATTGTAAGCTATCACTGCCACTGGTCACCTTAAATTATACCATGATCACAGCAGAGTCTGACCATGTCTATAGTACATTCCTGCATGGGTAGAGGAGTGTCAGTGTTAGGGGGAACTCTACCTAAGTCCCCCAGAGAAAGCCTGATGGGGAAATACAGCCCAGCGCAGCTCTATCTTAAGTATCTGGGTTTTTTTCTCCCTCGTCTTCAAACACAACCAGTCTCCTGACCATGTAGCAGGACCTCGGGAAACCAGTTCCCCAGCAAAACAAGTCTGTGCTGATCACACTCCCAACACCTTACTGAGCACCTTGCTATGTCCCACATCTAAGGGCACACAGCTGTGAGTGGCAGTGCTCCCAAGGCAGAAGAGGCAGTGACAGATGGCAGGTTTCTGTATATGTACAGTGCTCTGCCCACTCATCGGTTGCACTGATTTGTTTGTGGAGATACATACACAGCTATCTAAATCTCAGATATTTTTAATACACTTAGATAATACACAATAAAAGTAGGAAATCAGGATGCGTTCAGAGCTGGCACATACTGACACTTCAATCCACCTCTTGTCTTCTACCCTACTTGCTTAAATCATCAATAACGTCAAAAAAGCAGCACAGGCACAAGCTCCAAATAGCCACTTCTTTAAAGAAACTGCTGTGGACAAAGCCTGACCCAAATGACCACATAAAATTACAATCTGAAACTGAGTTTAACAGATTAACCTCTGCATACTGCAAGTAAAATACATGTAGGTACCTTTCACTTTTTCATTTATCACTATGTATCCCTTCAGTTCACTGTAACTACAGCATGTATCACCATCATGTTCTCATTAGGAGAATATACACGCAGGAGAGGAATAAATATGTGGCCACATGCTGGACTTTGGCAAGACAAGCTGTGGTGAGCACTGTTGTTTGTCAAGGCGGTCCATCCCAGGCTACCCACCCTGCAGGGTGCAGTGCCATTAGGGCAGAGAGGATGTGCAGTCCCTTTCAAAGGGCAGAGATTTTGCTCATCTCTACCTGGGAGTTCACATCAAAATGCAGGACTGTGAGCTAGATCATCTCTGCTCTGGGGATGGACACAGTCCGTCACAGGGTAGTAACACCACAGCTACAGCTGTTCATTCCGTGAGCACAAGCCCTGCATCTTTACTCTCTATCTCCAGGGTCAGTCTGGCTCTACCACTGTATTGTTTAGAGAGGTTAATTCACCTTTTCTTTTTTCCTCATCCCTTTTGTTCCTCTAATGCATTTCTCTTTTTGCCATTGGTGGAGGGGTCCCTTGGTCTGTTTTAGCCTATAGTCCCTACTATAACAAAAATATTCTTTATGATAGTTATTACAAAAAGCAAATATGCAGGCAACAAAATGAATTATTATCCCAATACACATATTTGTTTAATTGGGTTTGGGTGCTCCTAAGTAGAAAACCACTGCTTAGAAATTAAAGCAGTCATAATCACAAGCAAAAATGAAAAAGTACACATATTTGCAATCTAGTAGTTATGAAGCTCACCTCACAGACCCTCTGTTTAGGTTACCTCCTGGCATCCTTGGATTTGCACCACAAAAAGCTTCCTGAGAACGGGAACAGGCTTCTCAGTCAACCTTTTACTTATTTTTAAACACTGTTCCAAGAGTTACTAAATATTCAGAGTCGAATGCCATCTTAGTCATTTTTCTGTTACCCAACAGGAATTCTATTTCTTTTACTTGCAGGTTTCTTTCTAGAAGGGAGGAAATTTGATCACAAAATAACCTATGTATGATTTTCTGCTCTTCAGTATGCTGCTGAAGCCCTGAGTGTAATGCAGAAACAGCTGAGAGAGAAATGGAACCATTCATCTGTTATTTCATGGAGTTATATACACCCAGTTCCTTAGGAGTTATAAAAGCTTCTATTTTATAACTGGAAGGGCAACAAAATTCATAATAACATCCTTAAAATATAACCGCAAGTACTTGTTCTCTGAGTCAGAAGCAAAAGAGGGAAAAATAATCTATAATAAGCTACTCATTTTGATCCAGGCAATATCCCCTTTGTTTCTTTTCCCTTAAACACACAGAAATGAAAATTAATGGCCCCACTGGCCAGTATTTGCCCTCTTTTCTAAGGAACTCTCCAAGACTAATTTGTCACTTTCAAACAAAAGAGACTTGGACTGCAGGTTTTTCCATCACACAGAAAATTGCTCCCTTACTTTGGAGATTTTTTTAAGAAGGCAGCCTGCCTCTTCTTATTTCTCTCTTCATTTTGCTGTTTCAAAATAAACAAGCAAACAATTGGCTCCATGGGAAGAGGGAAGTATGAGCTCTTTCAGCTGCAGAGTGATTGGCCTTGAAACCTTAGGTATATACCAAAAAGGGGATCACTGTTCAACAGCCCTCTCTTCAGGCCTTTCTGTAGCCATGTCTCTATCTCAAAAAGGCTGACATAACCCCTGGTGGCAAGGCTCTCCTTCACAGATAGCTATTTCTAACTAGAATGAAACTAAACATACAAATGCCTTTTTACCTCTCCCACCATGGCTGCCACTCCTAATTTTAACCAGCTAGCAATATGTTTCCAAAACTTAATTTTTAAGCTTTCTTTTCATTTAAAGACTCCATCACTGCTGTTGGAAAAACTGCTCTTACCAGCTTGCTGTGCTGCTTCAGGGCTTTCCTCTCCTGTTTGACAGAAGCCTGAGGCAGTAGCCCAAGTGCTCACTCTGTGGCTGCTTCAGGGCTCCAAACTCTTGGTTTCTACAGTGACACCACAGACACGGGCAGGGCCATGCTCCTTTGGAAGACTGGAAAATGAGAGTCCAAGAACCCAGATTTTATCCAGTCTGTTCAAAGGATCCCCAGAACAACAGCAACCTGTAGATCCAGTGATGAGTAGCATTTTCATAAAAGAGCAAGTATGAAACACATTCCGTCATGTACACAAAATTGGTATAGATACCTGATATATACTACACAAAAAACCCACAACCCTGAGAAACCTTCAGTCTGCCCAAGAAACAAGCAACACCCAAGTTACTCATGTACTTGGCCTGGAGAAAAAAAGTAAGCTATAACTGCTGGATTTTGAATTTATGGTTCTTAAGAATTTAGGGATTAAGTTACACTGTGAAGAAGCTCAGCCACCTCAAAGCTTAAACCTATGCCAGGTTCCACCTTCTCTAGGGTGGTTTATGCCAAAAATATTCAAAGACTTAAAATCCAAACACCAGGTTTTGCTGTGGATTATTACTGTGAAAAATTCTGAAGTAAAGATGCCCACCCACCAGTGCTTTAATAACTTGCTGAAACTGCTATCCCTACACATGCACAATTCCATTCCAGCCTCAAGTTCCTGTAGAAGCTGGTGGAAAAGTATCAAGATCTTGTAAACTACCGAGTCCTTAGTAAGGAAATAAACACCACAGACCATTTGGCCAGTTCAGCTAATGGGAAAGCTACAGATGTTATGAAGTGAAAAAGAATGAGCCCAGTGCATGTACGTGGTGACAGGTCACAGCAGATTCTATTTCAGTAATAGCAAGAGTATGTTAGACTTAGATGAAGAGGCTTTCATAGCCTCTCTATTAGTAGCACAAAACATGGGGTTAATTATTAATCATCAAAGAGTAGATAGTACAGTAACCTAAAAAGAGTACATACCTACAGTTGTAAAGCTGTTTGTTTTTCCTGCCCTTATTATAAACTGGTTACTCCTAACCTGGAATATACAATTTGATGTCAAACTTGAAAAAGAACACATGACAGCACTCATCTAAAAGTTTAATCAAGTTTAACTAAAACCTGCTTTTTTTCTGCACGCATGCTTCTGCAGAACAAGCATTTGGATGTTCATTTGCATGCATAAGACGGGAAAATGAGCTTCAAAAAAATGGTTATGGGATTGCACCTACACGCACTCCAAATAAATAGCAAGTTGGCAGTAACTGAAGTTTGTTATCCTCCAGGAACACTGCTTAGTTTCTGTCCAGTTAGTTTTAGAGTTGCATCTTTGCTGTGAAAAACATCTATACAGCTTTGCTGTATGTTCTCAACTCTTGATATTCTCACAGAACACTCACTGAACTGGACCCTATCATCTGATCTTTACTAGTGATCCAAGACTAAAAGCACTTCACCATGACACACTGAGAGGCTCAGTTTTGTTGCTTATACTTCAACAAAATGAGACTTCTACTCTATAAGACAGTCACAAGCATGACTGTTGGCTTCTATCAGTTTAGTACCTCCGTTCCTGGTATCAGTCATTTCAAGGTTTTGGTCTTCTCAAACAGGAGCACTTACAGCTGTTGAGCTCCAATACTCTGTTGTAATCAGGGTGTGTTCACAGCTTTTCTGGATAGTGTTCATCAAAACAGGCAAACACGTTATACATCAAGAACAGGCAAGTTCTGCAGCACAGCCTTGTTTGTGGCAACTCTCCTATGTCTTTGGTCCACCACTCAGAAAAACACCTATTTCACTACAGGGTCAAGGAAAAGCATTCTGAAGGTCATCAGCACTGCCTTTTGGAAGTTCAGCTGTCCTACCATTGGGAAATGGAGCAGCTAAACAGCAATCACAGTGCAGCTCAGAAATTAGTAACATTCATAAGAACACAACTAAACCTATAATTCCTTCTCCAACAAGAGGAAGGCTGCTGATTATTTTAGGATTCATAGCAAAAGCTATTAGACTATTTCTGGAAATTCTCAGATGGTGATTCAGACAAACCTCATGCAGGAGATAAGTTTTGTTAGCACTTCCAGAAGTTGCTTTGAATTTTTCAGACTCAGATGCTAAAGCCAAGCCCTAGAGCAAAAGCTAAGGCCTTCCTTCCTCCACTGTAAACAAATCCACACTGTTCATTGGGCCTATGCAGAGATGCTGTAACCAGCCATGTTTACTTCCTATTTCTAGTTTTCACAATTCTCCCAACAGCTTTTCTGACAAGCTTGTCATATTTTCATGAAGCACCTCAGAAGGTAAGCCTTAATTATTTCAAGTTATTTTAATTCCACCTAATGCAACAGAGGTGCCTCGAGCAGCACAGATGGAGTCTCCAGTTCTCTCCTCTGCTTTCCTATTGTATTATTTCTAGCACACCCTGTATAAAAGCATTATATATAGGTTGTCTTTCATACAGCTTCTTTGATGTATTTCTACTAAAGCAGATAATTAACTCCTCTAAGAAACTGTATTGATGTTTTTCATGCCTACAATGCATCTAAGTTTGTTTCTTTCACCTGTAACAGCAAGAAACTTGCAAGCTACATAACCAGCTTACCATACAGAACAGTGACACCAACTCCAACCTTAGAGTATTGTTTTGCAAGGTATCCCCAAACACATCTCAAAAGCAAACAAAAACACCCTGTCAGAAGAGAAAGAATAATGTATTGATTAATCTTAAAATTCACTTTGTCCCCCAAGACAGACTAAAAGTACCAAAATGGGAATTATAAAATTCCAAATACAGCTGCTGTTACAGGTCTGACATCAACCTCTGCTCACTCACTTGTATTACTGTCTCCTGTAATCTGCTTGTTCTTTAACATTATTTTCCTTTCACTTATGCATTTTTTCTATTTTTGTACATAATCAGGCCATTTGTAGTCAAGCTGGTAAGACAAGTGAAATGTGAAACAAATAGTTATTCAAAACCACTATGACACCCCAAAAAGAAAAAGGTAAAATACAGCCCGTTAAGATTTTGCTCAATTAGAAATAAAGAAAAACAGTGACTGTTAATAAAAGCACCAAGTGAACTGATGTTTCATTAAAGCAAAAAAAATTCAGTTGCACAAAAAACTAACTTGGGTCTTCACATACCACCTATTCACTAAAGACAAGTAATTTTTTAAATTAAAGACTTATGCCTTTTGAGTGTTGTCCTAAATCAGAGGCATTGTTCAAATGTTTCTCAGTTTACCTACAATATATTTTTGGTTGCTTGAAAGACCCTGAAAACTGGAATAGTTTTTTCAGAAAAATAAATCAAACCTAAGCAAGAAAAAAAAGACATGAGATCAGATAAAATTTCACTGCTCTAATTCTGGGCTACAGACTAGTATAAAGAAGTGCTGAAGGGCAATATTTTAATTTGGTTAAAAACAACAGCTGTAGTTTTCTTTGACCTGTTTCCAGGCTGCTCACTACAGTCCATTCTTTATTCATGAAGTAGGTCACCTTTCCCTCCAGTTTAATAAAGGCTTACAGGACAACTTATGGACTTGCATGAAAGCTTTTGATCAGTAGTGTTTCTGCTGGTGTCTAGAAACTTCCAAGATAGGGACACCCTTACAAAGCCACAGTAAAACCTCATGGATTGATGTATTTGGTTGGTAAACTGCTAACACTAAACTCCTATTATAGCAACCCTTAATATGAAAAAGGAAAGCATGAAATTAAAATTTGCAGTCATCTCTCACATCTTGATAGTTCACCTCCATTTTCTAAGTCCTCTTTTCCCAGTAAAGGGATTTTCCCTCCCTTGTCTGCACATAATTATACACATATTAAGCACATAATTATGCACATAAATTATAATGATTAAGTAATTTTAGTTGCTCTATCAGCTTCAAAAAGACAGATACTCCATTAAGTATGCATGCTCTCTCTCCATGTAAGCAAGGTTTTCACTGCTCCAGAATTGGCTATAAACAGCTTGATGTTGTACTGTCAAGTGAGAGAATGGTATGTGTGAGAAATTGGTTTGGGGCTTCACAGTAGACAACAAACAGGTTTACACTGAAGTAGATGGATAAAAGTTTGTTCAAATGACCCTTTTTAATACTTAAACTTTTACCAAAAAACTAGTTATGCCTCAGAAATACTGCTGAGCTCCTCAGAGCTTGACACACATAACTGAGAGGTGGCTGCTATTGGAAAGGGAAGGAATTACACATCCAGACTATGTCATGAAAAGGCCACCTGTAACCTACTTTGGGTCACAGCAACTTATTTCATGTGATTTCAGACTATGAGAGAATGGTTGTCAATCAGCAAGATTTTCTATCTCTGTTTCTCAACTGAAACTTCATATCCAATACTCTGGAAAGAGATCCATTCACTTCCTCCCACCCCATTTTACTGAACTTTCTGTGATCTTGAAACCACTCTGGATTTTGGTAGTTAAGTCATAAAGCTATTCAGAAACAACTAGAGCAAACCTCTACTTTTAGACCTTGCAGATCTGATCTCCACATAGAGCACACAGCAGTGCACAAGGACTCTTGGGATCAAACCTGTGATCACACAGGAGCCAGTATTTTTACCCATGACCAGTTTCCATGGTGGCCAAATTTCTTGTTCTATTTTAAAAAGACTGCAAGAGCTTAAGAAAAGCCAGTATTCCAGGAAATAAATATTGCTCTAACTGCTGGAAATGAAAACCCTTTTTTGCCCCTCTTGTCCTTCATTTTACATTTGACTTTTTTTTTCCTTTTCCCCTATATAATGACTTGTTTTCTGTCAAATTGTATTCCTATAACCACTAGGATTTTTGTGGGGCCATAACTTAGCTGGTAAGAACAAGAAAAAGTTGGCCTTCCAAGGCTAAGTTGAAAAAAATGTTAACATTATATTCCACATTGTTCTGTTAGAGAGCACAAATTATTCTTTGCATTTTCTCAACCTCACAGAATAAAATGTCATAAAATCATAGAATGGTTTGAGTTGGAAGGGACCTTATCTATAAAACATAAGAAACACATGAGACTGCTGTTTAGAGATCATTTTCATTAGATCATCACAAATGGAGACTGCCATTTTCCTAATGGGTAATTGTTGACAAGAGCCATTTAAGCTGTCACACATGCTAATAAAGAGTCATGCACTCTGTAGGCATGTGGAAAAGAAAAAATAGAGGAAAATGCTTTTAAGCTACAGAAGAAACTGAGCTGCCTAAGTAGAAATAGCTTGTTTCCAAGAGCCCACTAAAACAGCAGGACAATTACATACTGCAGTGAAAGTGAAGAGTTCAAAGTTGGTTCAAAGCACAAAAAGTTGGTACCAAGTACACAAGGACAACCAGAACTCTGCTGATGCAACTTTCTTAGCTTAAAAGCATATTCTGAAACACTGACCTCCAAGAGTTCTTGAAGCAACCACTGATACTGAAAATTTCTATCCATTTGTTTGTCTCCTGCTGCCAAGGAGTGCATCAACTGAAAGTATGAGTGCCATACAGTATGTCCTTCAGCATCAAATCAGCAATTGTTATTAGTAAAAAGTACCTTTATTACTCACCAAAATTTTCATTCTAACGCTTTTAAACTGAAAAGGTTTAACTTGCCAAACGGCGTCCTCAATCTCTTCTTTAAAAGGTTGATTCTTAAAGCTCACAGTGAATATAAGCTCACAGGTGATGAATATACAGGAACAGTTCTCATCTGCAGAACCAACATTAGTGTGCTGCACCATTGGTTGAAATCCAAGTATTTAGTCAAGCTTGTTTCCCACGCTGCCTGGCTTAGCTCACGTAATGGGAATTATGTCTTTCACATTCATGCCAACTTAAATACATTAGAGGCAAGAAAAAATAAGAGTCAGCACTGTATCAAGATAGACAGCACTGCAGAAAATAATCCAATGCATTCTTAGCCAGGTGGTTTTCAACTCCAAATGTTAAAACTAATGAACCATAAAGAGATAATGACAGAATAGAGTCTACTTTTACAATCTAACCTTGCTTAGCCTCAACTGTTGCTGGATGCATTTTTCAAAGTATTGCCTTGACAATGTACCTTGCACTACAGTTTAGTTATTACCATAACACTGCTTAACTAAGAGAATAAAAACAAGTCTTGGTTTTTGTCACCTCACGTTCAGATTGCAGAAAGAAAAAAATTAACTTGAATTTCAACATCTTTTTGTTCAAACCATGTTTTTGTTAGTTTTCACTAAAGACTGCAATCAAGTCTCTGCTTTGTGTACCTTATTTTGCAAGTGCTTTCATACCTGAAAACTACAGAAAGCATATTTTGCACATAAGCATTGGTAAGCATATGCATGTTTTGCATTGTCTTCCTAGTACAGTAAACAAATAAAAGAAAAAATATTTTAATGTGTTGTCTGTTCCACAAGGCACTAATGCCCAAGCTAAGCTCCAGGCTTCCTTTAAAGCCTAATACTTAAACCAACATCGTTTAAGCACATCTTACGGATGGAACATACCCCAAATAATTTGTTCCATGGTGGGTATCGTAAGAACTTACATATTCCTCCCTTGAATTAGGATCGTTATCCTCAGGCTGGCTCAGCACAAACCCGACCTGATCACTACCAAGATACAATATTATTCACAACAGTTGTCAGGCAGGTTCTACACTATATGTTGAAACAGGAATGAATAAACAAACAGCTGAGCAGTACTCAGCAGTTCATTTCAACAGTATTAAGGTATAAAATAGCCCGAAGATGTATTTATTAATACAGGAATATATTTAAATAAAACCTTACATGAATTTTATGCAGCTAAACAGAAGACTACAATTTAGTAACTGAAAACTCTCAGTACAAATTACTGAAACTATGCTGGGTGATGAGTTTGCCGTCTCACCTTGACAGCCTTCTCTGAGACTCATAGTGGTCCCAGTCTCACCTTCCTCCTCCATTTTTGTAACTTTTTCTCTCTTCTGTGTGCTTCAGTTATTTTGCTCTGCTTTCTTAGGACATAAAGCACCTATGTGTTGTTGAATGACAATTTTCTATCCGTATGTGTATATAGATACAACAAAATATGTTTTTATATATTATAGAATAAGATCATCTACCTTAGCTGTATGACTATCTTTCGATTACATGGTGTAGCAGACAAGTGGGATAAATCAATCCTAGATACTCCACTGCTCATAGAGGACCAGGTGCCTCTGTGCCTTGCTCCCCTGGAAGCCCAGTGCCAGGACAACATAGCTGCAGCCCAGCATGAACACAGAAAGCCAGCTGCCTTCCTGAACTGTTATTAACACAAGTTGACACTGGAACTAGTAAATCCCAAGTGGACAGTTGCACCCCCACAGAACCAGCCTGATATAGTATTTGCAAACAGGTTAAGTTAGACATGAGTTAGCTAAACACTAATATTTTTAATTATACATTTTTCCATTTTCTTATACAAAAATATTTTAAAATCTAATACATTAGTACTTATTTTTATAAACTTACCTAGTATTTCTAGGAATAGAAGAATTCTCTTTCCAACTCGAAAAGAAAGATGGCCAGTTAAAGAATATGTGACATGGGACAATCTGTTAGCTGGCTGAGTGCCACTTGACTCTTCTCCAGCAAGACTGCATCTGGTTGGGAAGGATTTGATCAGTTATCGTTTCCTCCTCTATAAAGCAAGGACCCCAATTTCCATCCATCTCACATTTTCAGTTCCCTAGAGCAGCACATACTTCTTCCCAAGTATCTATGTAGTGCTTAGAGAGGGCATTATGACAAGAGTGGGTGTCTAAAACCAGTCCAAGAGCACAGACAACAGAACAAATAGTTTTGTGTTCCAGAAGGTCCCCAACATCCATGCAGGATTTGAGACAATTGAGTTATCAGAAGATTCCAGGAATTTCTGCTGAGAAATAAAAGAGGAGATCCCTGAGTTGCAGACAGGTTTTCTTTGAAGTGCCAGATCCCTCCCAGGTAACAGCCAAACATTTTATACCTAGTAGGCTAGTTATCTCTGTAACAATACAGTTATAAGTACATTTTAAATTCTTAAGTATGCCAGTGTCTGAGCAAAGTTGGATTCATTTTTAGGAAGGTGTTTTAAGCACGGAAGTCAGGATGTATATTCATCCTATCCCATTCCTCCAATTTACCTGGAGAGAAACATGTTTGATACTTGTTCTGAAGAACCACCACATTTGCTAGGAACCAGAAATCTTAACATGTGCACGGGAATAACAATTTATGTGGGTTTTTTTTACTACTTCTATTAGCAAGAACCAAACCTGTGCTATTCAATATATATGCAAGCTCCATTTCAGTTACCAAGAAAGATAAACTGCAACAACTGCAAATCAATAGCTCATAGTATCCCATGATGGACAGTTTTAACTGTGTTTCATGTATTGAAACACAATACTACACACTATAATTTTGCACACTTGGAAAATATTGCAGGCCTTTGCTCAGCTTCACTCAAGTCTGATGATCTTACCCACTGGTGCAATCCTACACACTAAACAAATCCAGTTTGCAAACTTCAAAAAAAGAGGTAAGAGCACCCAATGTGAAAACCCAAGTAAATGCAAGTACTTGCCAGCTAAGAAATCATTTTGTGCAAGGAAAGTTGGTTACTTTGCAGCAAAGACTTTTTTTTTGTTTTTAAACAAAGAGAAAGTTTCCTATTTTTATAACTTCATGGAAGCAAGGTCTGATTTATGCTGCAGTCTGGGTTGCTGAGCATTTCTGAGCAGAAGAATGGAAATTTTCACAAGCTGAATTAATACAATTTGCTATCCGTAGCTTAAAAGATCTGAACAGCTTAATAAATTTGTTTTACAGTCCTTTATGTCATAACAGTCAGTGTTACAACCATGACTCTTTCAAGCTAGGTGTATGTTTAGTTGCCATGAGGAAACAGAAAAGCACTCAAAACAACTCCCCCAGTCTGTCCTGCAATTTTTGGATTATCTTCAGGCTTCTAAAGAAATAGCCTATTAATAAAAACTCATTAATCCACAGCACAGAACTAGAATCTTCAAGATCTCCACAGACATTCATTTGCCAGGTCATCCTTGCAGCATGCATTCAAAGTTATCTTCCCAACACCAGGGGGTTGAAAATATCCTTGAAAAGGAAACAGCTTTTTTTTTTTTGGAACTTAGTTCTGCAAGAAGAGACTGATTCTCACAGAACACTCAGGGCTCCCAAGCCAGTTAAACAAGATGATAATTAGGTGGCTGACAAACACAACAGGAAAAAAAAAAAAAACAACAAAAAAAACCCCAAAAAACACTTAAGTAGTCTATTTTTCATACTTACAACTTCATGTGTACAATTAAAGATACACTCATAAACTGATTTCTGTAGTAACCTACACCAAAATCTGATGTGATCAAGAACAGGTCCAAATAAAGCAATTAACTGTTCAGAGTAATTCCTTAATTTCATATTGTTTCTAGCCAGAATAGTCTCCAATTTCACACATAGATCGACTGTAATAAACAAAAAACAGCACTTCATGTTCAAAGACCAGAATTGTGGGGTCATCCTAACTGCATATGCTTACATCAGCAAGAAACTTTTTATTTAAGCTGAAAATTCAATCCCAAACTGAAGAACTTCGAAAAGAAACAAAATATTTGATTACATTATATAGGACATCAGAACTCACAGCTTCTCAGACATGCTCTTGATGTTAACATGAATGTTACCTGCAGAAGAGTGGAAACCTTGCTTGGGTGATAGAAGCACATTCATATGCATTTTATAATAAGGTACTTGAAGGCCAAAAAATGATACCATGTTATGAATTATGCATTCATTTTTAAAGGTAACTTCACCAACTGAACTCTTACTTATAAATACTAACAAAAATCTGACAATCAGTACTGTTTGCACTTTGATACTTAGAGAGACATACCACAACAAGGCAACAGCTTTTACTCTAGTCCAAACCATTTTAAAAGGCTTCACCACAAAGCCAGAGAGTTGCTTGAGGACTGATGCTTTTACTAGAGAACTATAACATTTACACCAGGCCCTTCTCACCTGCAGTCTGAAATTCAGTAAACCCAAATGGAGATGGAGTGCTGATAAGATTTTAAATTAAGTTTAAGAACTATTTCATTGAAGCAACACTCAGCAGTCTGAATTACTCCTGTAGTAAACTCATCTTCGTTGTTTCTTAATTTATTACAAAAAGAGTTCAACTAAGAGACACTTGAGCACTGATATTTTCTTACAGTACTGTTTATGTACTTGCTAACCAAAGTATAATTAAGATATTCCATGTAATAGGAGTTAAAACTTATCATTAAAGTTCAGAAGAGCTGCCACACGGTGGCGGTAGATGCCTCCAACTCGAACTGAGACAGGAGGTACTCTTAGTGTCTCATTTTCATTTTAAATGTACATGCATTACCCAAGTATCACTTTTGAAGTTATGAGAAAGTTAAATTGAGAGGGGATAAAAGGGGGAAAGGAGGACAAAAAAAAAAGAAGTTCTAAGTCTTTACCAAAACAAAGTTAAAATTGCAGTGAAATTACCATTGAAACAGTAACACAAATCCTCCCGGAATATTAAACTGTGCTGACGTATATATTAAGTGAATTAGATTACTGAGTTACTAGATCCCCACTTGTGATTGAGGCAGACAACAGAAACTATTCATGATGGTTTTATTTTAAACTAAAGCCATAATCCTATGAAAAAATGTAGCCCACAATCTTAAAAGAAACCTGACCTGAGTTTCATTAGTATGCTATGCATCACTAGCTGAAGTCTGTAACTGTGGTTTTACTATAAATCTTATCTAGCTACAGCTTGAAGAGAAACCTTCCTTATTGCAAAGCAGCAGGTACATAGTTAAGGAACAGAAAGCACTGTTTTTAAATGCAAGGCTACTTAGGAACAGCAGCTAGCATTGAGAATGTTTAAGACTTGGCAAGTGTTCCAGAGAACCTTTGCACATGCACCCCTCAATATCCTCTGCTCTTTTACACAGGGCCCCTGTAAACCCATCTGATTACTAAGAGTATTGTCAGGAACACACTGCAACAAGGCTGTGCAGCGTGGGACTGTGATATTCTCATACTCTGTAAGCACACAGCGTTGATACCAGGGTTTAAGTAGTGCCTAACACTAGCACAACAGATTAAGTATTGCCCGAAGAGGCCACATGGAGAAATTTTCCTACTGATCCTCTCCAGAAGTACACACGTTTATACATTCCAAACTTCCTTCTACTATTTATTACCTCCAGAGCTAAGTAAACAACACCACGCAACTCCCAATTGGTTTTACTCCACAGAAAGCTGCAATGACCTATCAGCAAAATCATTCCCAGAGCTACAAGAAACAAAAGATTAACACGAGCAGCTGGAAAAAATGCAACAACTTGGCATGGTTTTAAATTGGGCAGTTATTGGTAAAATAGGTCAGGCAAACTACTGACTTGGGCTCCAATTTCTTCCTTAGGTACTGAACTTCAGACCTAGGTAATCTAAGTTTCATCTTCTTCATCACTTAGTTCAAGTAAATCCTGCACACATCATCTCAAGTTGAAGTGGTCCAGAAGAGTATTTTGCAAAGCAACTAGCAAAACAATAATGCAGCTCAAGTACTTCTTTTATTACTGAAGTCTTCTGCATGACGTTTTTCACCAAGACAGATGCTGAGAAAAACACACTCAGATATTAATGCGGTTTGAGCCGTTCCCCTCAATGAAAAGCAAATGAATGAGTAGAAACTAGTATTTCAAAGAATCAGGCAGCAAATACAATATAACACCTCAAGAACCTCTGCATCTGCCTGTAGGCAAGTTACTTCTCAAGCATACAAGGTTGCACAAAGTGCCCTGAAGTAGAAACACAGCTACTCATTGAGTGTTTTGGGGATTTTACTGAGGATTATCCCTAGCTCAGTCCTATAAACTAGATGCCTATTAGCACATGATTAATATTAGGCATGCTCCTGGCCTAATATTTAAATCAAAGAAGTGCAGATGACCTTGGAGACTATAGTGCACTGTGAAGCAAAACACAGAAATGGGTGTGCCTGGATATTCACCTGAACAACACACCACTGACCCAAACTGAAATGCTTATGTTGACCTACACTAGCACAGTCACAATATCAAGTAACTAAAGCTTCATGTAGTTTCCTAAGTATTACAGACAAAATTGCTCTCTTCCCAGATGAAAGCGACCTTTATCTTGATGACTATGATCTTACATGACACAAAAGACGATGTGAGAGCCTTACTTCTAAAAGAACACTTCAAGAGGGGAATTTTAAAAAAATCATCACTCAGCCAATAACTTCAGAGAACATTTCTTTGAGAAGTCTTGAAATGAAAGCAGCTCTGGTACTTCTTCTATTTTTCTACTCAGCTGTTTCAACTCAAAATTTTATAGCTTAGAAAGCTATGTTTCTTACCTGGTAAGTGCACACTGCTATAAAAGACCCATGAAGACAACACTTAAACATGAGCTACTTGGAATGCAGGTTGGTGCTACTTCAGGAAAAATCAACTCCATCTGCTCTTACTGGTAACACTTAAACATTAGGCAGCATTATACTTACCAGTTAAGAGTACTGCAAATATTTTTTCCTAACAGAACTCATATATGTTTTAAGAACAACCTAAGAAAAACTTTACTTAGCTTTATTTATTTAAAACCAAGAGTTAAAAGATTGCTACGACCTTTAGAACATGATGCCAGAGTTAATTACAGAACAGCAATGAATCCTAATAAAAACATTAGAATCCCACATTCTAAGTATAGTCCCTGTCCCTGGGAGCCAGCTGTGCATAGTGTTCTTCCTGCAAGTAGCCCATCATCTTCCCAGAAAACAACAAACAAAATTAAAAACATAATAAAGCTGCCATTTAAAACATCTCCAACTTACAGGAAAGTAATTCACAGAAAGTAATTACAGAGGACAAGTCAGTATTGGTATTTTTTATACATTCATGCAATCAGAGCACAAATGGGGAAAAAAGCACTTGTATTTACACTTACTCAGTTTTTAAAACCTTGTGTACATTGCCATCATTTAAAGTGCAAGCTACATTTCTGCTGAATTGACTGAAGGCATAACAGGTGAGATGGAAGTTAAAATACTGTCACCAGTAGTTATACAACTAACCACAGATGCCAGTAGCATTATTTCAAACCCTGACCAACTTAGTGTGTTACTTCCTCTTGTATATTACCAGCCAAACACATATTCCATTGCTTTAGATACAATACTTTCATCTTTCCTAGGAGTCTGTCTGTCAGAAACAACCTAGAAGACAGAGGGAGAGGAAGAAAGAAAATAAAGAGAATCAGTCAACAGACCTTTTTTTTAAATATTTTTTTTTCATTTCTTAAGTGCTACTATATTTTGACAAAATATGGTTGAAAGATATTCAAAACAAGCCCTTAACCTCAGGTGACAAGTCATTGATCCATTAGGTTTTATTTTTTATTTTAGAGACTGAAGACACAACAGGAGATGATAAAGGCTAATGTCACATTGAAGTCAATGTGTATACAGCCTCTTACACCTAAGGGGAGTTAACACAAAAGAAACACATGCTTCTATTTCCCATAAAATACCTGATAGTCACTACTGGAAGCTTTATACGCTGTTGCAAGAGGTCTCATTGTAGAAATCCTTGTGGTATTATTTGCAGGTTGTACTGGTGTGCTGACAGACTTTGTAGGTGGAGTGAAAACTGAAGGCATTGAGGATGTAGAGCTTCTTTCGAAGTTTTCCATGACACTCTTAGAAAGAGGGTTAATATAATGTAAACAAATCTCACAATGGTTTACATTTGAAAGCCTGCATTACTCTTTAGCAACAAGGCTTACTCTTAGAGGACACCAAAAAAACAACATGTGAACTAGTAAAGAATGACTGTCATTTGCTTAAGCTGATGTATAGTAAGTAGTCGATGCAGAGCGCTGCAAGAATTAATGGTGAGGGCACTGTCAATGCCTAGAAACTAACAGCTGAGGATAAAACTAGTCTGAAATACAGCCATGCCAACCCTAACCTGATAAGGTAAGGACATGTTCTGGTGGATGCAGCTGGGAGAACAGAACCAGGACTACCTTGCTAACGAATTTTCATTCTGATGTACTAAAATAAACAGCAATGCCAGAATCAGATACGTAGTCACATTAAAAAGAGGGACAACTAGGAGTAATAACAGCCTCGATCTGCCAGCATGTATCTATCACAGCACCCAGATGCCAGATATTTCAGTCGGGGAAACTTGTATCTCAACTGATTCCTGTTATGGTTTCACTTCACATCTTGTACAGCAATATAATTCTGTGCATTACAACTTCCAAGGAGCTAAGAGACTTCCCATAATGATCCTTCTCAGCAGAAAATTATGTCAAATACCGAAGAAAAACTCACATAAGGTCTAACAGACACTACCTATATAACTGAACTACCTATGCTGTGTTATTAAAAAATAATTAGAGGTCAGGGAAAATAAAGAGGATGCCCAAAAGCAGAGCACACTATACTTAAATAAAAGCAGATATTCACTTACTTTATCTATACATGGCTTGACACCAATCATGATAGATTCACCAAAAATTCTTCCATCTTTGCTTAAGGCTTTGCGGGCTTGAAGCTTAGACTGGTACCGAATATGCATCCAGTTTCCTGTATTGGACATCTGAATGGGATTAAGGAAAAACTGTCAAATTTAGCCTTTTAAAGAACAAACCAGAATGTTTTCAGAACTAAGTCTCAAACTAAGACATACCACATGCTTTAATATGTTTCCATACTGAGCAAACTGTAGAAGAATATACGAAGCTGATGCTTGAGGAAATCTGAAAGACAAAAAGTAATCAAAGAATTACAACGAGTAGTTTAATAATTCTGGTGTTAAAATACAGTGTTTTGAAGGGGATTTAGAACTCCAAAAAAGAGCAAAGTGTTACTGTCATTTTAGTATCAGTGAACTGAAAAATATTATGTACTAGGCACTTTTACTGCACCACATACCTCACTGGTTGAATGGCTATCATTCTAACTTGAGAAAATTAATATGTAGCTTAAGTTGAGGTGCTCCACTAAAATATATGTATTTGCTGGCTTTGACCACAGTTGTATTTCCTGTAGAACCTAGCAATGCCAGACATCAGCTATGTCCAAGCGGTTCTTCCCATAGGTTGAAAACTTCACCCTTGTTTTTTAAAATACTTTGAAAATCAACTCACCCAAACACAGTTACCCATGTGTCATCAAGTTGATCTTCTGAAGTCAGGGAATCGCCCTGAGTATAAAAAGGATCTAGCTGAGCAGGAGATAGAGTAGTCTTCCTAGGCTGCCCAATACTTACAGGACTGAACATAGCTGAAGCTGTTAAATTGAAATGACATTGTTTAACAACTTACTTTAACAACAGTTATCATCCTAAGAGCCTATACTAAAAAAAATAAATTCAGTATCAAGCATTTATCTTGTATATGGAAGAGTCTGTTGGAGATGTACTTGCAGACACAAACAGTAAGTCAATTTCCACTTCACAACTGCCAACATGCTATTAAGTTTTATGGTTAGCAACCTAGTTTTCTGCTCAACCTCTAAACACCAGCAGCTTAATACAGAAGCCAAACAGGAACATGACAGTGGAATTAAGCTTTGCAAGAAGCCATGGCTTCACACAAAAGATGGGAAGCCTTATGAAGATGGAAGGCAACCCATGAATCTCAGCTGTTTTACCCAAATACAGTCACCTCTGTGCTCAATTCAACAACAAATTCTGAATAAGGAGTAAAGTTGATTGAAGTTCAGTCACAGAGTGGTAAAGCATTTCCAATTCAAATCCACATACCTTTTGAAAAGCTAGTAAATAAACATGTAAATCCTTGACAAATGAGCAAGGAGATGAAGTAGCTTGCATAGTGCTTTTTGTGTATTAAGCAAAGCTTTAACAAAGTAATTTTATGTTTTGACAGAACATTTACCTGTTCCAGGAGTTGATGTCATAGTTCCAACCAGTGGGCTCTGTGTTAAAGAAAAGCTGGCCTGCATTAACATAAAGTAACACGTCATTCTTACAGGTACATTTATCAGATCAGAAGAGATCATTTTCAGCTAACTTAAGCATCCAGTAAGACAATCAACTGCCTTAAGTTACTCCTAATTTTTAAGAGTAAGGACAGATATTTACATGTATATTTAGTACAAGGTTATTAAAAGTTATTGGACAATGTTTTCACAGCCTAGCAGACAATAGCTTGGACTACTACATTAAGTAGTGCTCAACTACTGTATTTTGCAATTTCCAGCTGATTATTAAGCCTTAGAAAATAATGCAGTTAACTTTCCTACTCAGAGGCTTAAATGCAAGTACCAGAGATGGTGTCGGTGTAGACCAAACCCCAGGAGGGAAGCACCACAAACACAGGAAACAGGGTCTGCCTACAGTATTTTATCATCTAGCAAGAGCTACTAGTAAGCAAAAAGACAGTTTATTCAGGCTTAAGGTGAGTTTTCTGAAACAGGAAATGAAACATCCACTACTTAACACCAATCACACACGCTTTGTGAAAGCAAGTAGCTTTAGGTATCAAGACTCAGAAACATTCTAGACTAACTTTTATCGAAATAGGCATTGCACTATTGCTGTAGTATAGTAATTCACACAGTCAGGTGCATCCTGATGGAAAGTATGTCAGTATCCTAAGCTACTCACATCTGATTTTCAGTGTCTTAAAGGCTTAGAACTCAAGGGAGCACATCCCCCACTTGTATTCCTTTTCACTAGACTTACTGTCCCTCTCAACTACTTAGTGCAAGCAAAGGGAAGGAAAGTATACTTAAGATTTTTAGCTGCTAGTAGTTATTTTCTTTTTAAGACAGAAGGATTTCAATATCCAAAACAACTGCAGTGTATTTTTACCCTCAATTGTGGCATTTAGTAGATAGGAGACCAAACCAACTAGAGCACCTGCAGACCTAGCAACATGCATTCCAACTGACACACTGGGTCAAATATCGTGTCTTTTAAGACAGTTCTGGATTCTGTCCTTCACAGAGAGTTTGAACTTGCAAAATAAGCATTTCAGAAGGCAACACTCAAAAGAACTCTACTCGTTTAGGGAAAGGTCACCTCCTTGTATCAAAAGAATGATGCTCACTGAAAAAGAATCCACTAACGCTTGACTGCTCAGCTGAGTAAAGCAGTTGTGCTTAATATTAGAAAGACCTTCTAGATATTTTACTATTATTTTTTCAAAATAGACCCCATGTCCCTGCCTGAAGTTTGATTAGATACTCTACTCAGCACAAAATTCCTCCTGTTTCAGGAAGTGCCTCTATTGCCCACTAAAAGAAAACACATACTTGGACCTTTCTGGCAATCAGCAGCCCAACAAACTTACAAGAAGGTGAACTACAGGAAATGGCCTCAAATTGTGGCAGGGGATGTTTATATTGGATATTAAGAAAAATTATTCACTGAAAGGGTTGTCAGGCAGTGGAACACGCTGCCCAGGGCAGTGCTGAAGTTACCATCCCTGGAGGTAGTTAAAAGATGAACAGATGTGGTGCTAAGGGAGATGGTTTAGTGATGGACTTGGCAGCACTGTGTTAACAGTTGGTCTTGATCATCTTAAAGGTCTTCTCCAACTAAAACAATTCTGTGACCTTGTGTGAAGAGTAAGCCAGTATCTAAACCACTTACTGGTCTTCTTGAGGTTAGAGGTGTCGATCCAAGTCCAGGACTAGATAATTCATCATATATGCTTCTAACTGGTGGAGCCCCACTTTTATCTTTATGTGTAGGGACTACTGGTTGTGGGGGAGATCCTCCTGCAATTAAAAAGAACAACGCAAGATCTCACTGGTTCCCCCCTTTCTATTATCCATGCTTTGCAGCTACAGTAACCCCTTTTAAAAGCCACTAGGTGAAACTCACATCACTGTTTACCATTTCATAAATATTTTACTCAGGAGCTTGTATGTGGAGGGGATCAGAGGGATAAGGGAAAAGGGCAAGAAGCAGGAGACTAACAGACCACCAATCACAGAGTATATCACGTTGGAAGGGACCCTTAGACATGGTTCTACTGGTAAGTGAAATAAAAGAACATCTAAAATTATCTTGCAGTACTTTAACCCTCAAATGACTAGCACACTAACACCATTAATTATTCCAGTTACACCAACTGATTTAATACAACAGCAAAGGTCGCCCATTAAATGCAATTAATCAATAAAGCTGTAAATAACTCAACCTTCTCAGAACAGAAAACCAACATACTCTACCACCGTCTTGGTATAAGTCTGGCAACCTGTGGCTTTTCAGACATCACTGAAAAGAAATCAGCAGCTTGCAAAAGCTGTATTTAGCTTGCCAGCAGATGTCTGTTTCAAGTCATTTTCAAATTCAGTGAAAACACTGGTGCCTCTGTATGCAATCATCTTGTAAAGAGCTACTGAAACTGACTTGGTATCAGAAGAGGTTCAGGTTAACTTCCCTGTAAAAGCAACCTTGAGCTCATTTACAGCAAGTAATATAATTACCAGAACTCAAGTCTGCAGTAATCATGCAGAGCAATAAGGCAAAGCAAATTTTTACATTCAGGACCATTTTTGAACAGTAACAAATTCTGACCTGCAAGTAGTGGAGACCTCATTTCCATGACACCTACTGAAGGGCCACTTAAAGCTCGTGGTTGTGGCGTCACCGGCGCAGGTAAGTCCCCCATCAGGAACCCAGGAAGAAACTGAGCGCTAGCGCCTGGTTTTGGCGACGTGGGGGAGCCAAGAGTCATTGGCTCAGCTCCTGGGGTAATGAAAACAACATTTAAAAACACGGACAAAGCCACATGACCGAACCTCTTCCATGACTTAATCAGTGGTTCGATTAAAAAAACGTGAAGTAGCACTAAGTGCCTAAGACGGTTCTGTCGTATTTTCCAAGCAAACAGTTGATCACAATCTTGCACTTTTTGTAACTACAGCGTTGGCGTTTGGGCTGCTTTAAAGGCGTTCCCCCCCGCAAAAGCCACCACGCCAAGGCTGGGCTCTCCTTCCCGGGCCAGCCGGCTCCCCGCCCGGCCTGGGGAACGCGTTTCCACGGAGCACCCCGGCCCTGCCGCCCAGCCCCGGCCCCGCCGCCTCCGCCCGCGGC
>NW_009951796.1:410175-416728 GCF_000747805.2 Chaetura pelagica | reverse complement strand
CCCGGGAGCAGCAAGAGCACAGAACAAGTGGTGTCACTCGGCGAGGACACGCCACAGCCCGCACCAGGGGCGGGAGGAGAGAATATTGGATCAGAAACCAAACCTTCCAAATCACTGCAGCACAACATTTATCCAAACACAGTGTCGTTTTTATTTCGTTGCGTCTTAAGGTATCAAACCGTTTAGAACTGGCATGAAGGCCACAAAAAAAAAAACCACTAATAAAATCTTGTACAGTGTTTTGCTTGAGTTTTTAACGTGCATCTTAGTACGGTTACTCCGTCCGGGTGACCTGTCCTGTAAAGTCTGTTCATTGTACACGACGTGGAGTGGAGTGAAGGGACAGCAAGTAAGGACCAAATGCAAAGAGAAGGCAGTAACGGGGAGTCACAGACAGGTTGTCATAAACGTTTTTTGCATCTCCACCAAAATGACCTACCAAAAAATCTTGACAGCCTGGTTCCAGCACTTTGAAAATAGCATTAAAGCACTTCAAATCACTACTGGATAAGAAACAGTAGAAGGCAATGAAGCATTACACCATCCTATACCTTTTTACTTCCATCAAAAGACCACCTACTTCAGTTTCCAAAAATATGAAATGGCTGGCTAGCCCACAAAATGCAATAAAATCCTCTTTCGTTGCAACATCAATTTAAAATCGAGTGTCAAGGTGCTTTATTATATTAACATGTTATTACCTCGATTTTACAATCAACTAGAATGCATACAGATTTGGTTTAGTATTAAAATAAACAGGTCATTTACTCATTTCCTTTCTCTATTGCCTGCATTCTCTGAAGATTAGGTTAAAAATAAATTTCTATTTCTTTCCTAATATTGCAAGGAAACTTGAACTTTCTTTCTACTAGTGCTCTAGGAAGAGCTTATTCTTGGGCAAAATCAACGCTGAAGTGAACAGAACAGCATTTGCCCATTAGACTACATGCCAAAAAGAGGGTCGAAGGGGAGTCAGAAAAGAAAATGTGTAGAGAAGGTCTTAAAAATGCACATGTGAGAGGGGACTGCAAAATGAGAGATGGAAGTACATCCAACAAACATCTCTTACTGTCTAGCCAAAACAGACTGTTTTCACTTCTCCCTTTCTTAGTCGTGATCAGTCGTGATCATTTATGCTTCCGTTTGCCTTTATGGTCTGTTCTTGGTACTTGTGAAGCTGCTCCATGAAGCCAGGATTCGGACAAGCTGCAGGCCTTGCACTTTTCACCAAGGAATAGGCTCTAGCAAAACTCAGTCTTTCTGAATTCATGAGAAAACCGATGACTATTGCAGCTGCCCGGGAGACTCCTGCATTACAGTGGACCAGCACGACACCATCCTTCAAGAATCAAATGAAACATTTTGCAGTTAGCAGATAGATAGCAACAAGTACGAGAAACTTCATATGAAAATCTATTAAAACTTACTAGAAACTCCTTGCTCCACAGCAAATATTTACACGTCTAAGCAACTCCAAACACAAGACATGTAAGCCCAAAATTGAAGTTATTTTTATAACCGAAGCCACTTAATAATTCATTCAAACCTAATTCATAGTTTAGAACTCAAAAACATTCCCGTCCCTTTCCCCAAGACCCTGCAGCAGCCCCCTCCTGTAAAAACCAAATCACAGACATCTGGGACAGGAAGATACCTATCTAATTGGGTGCCAATTTTAAGGTAAGATTTTATTTGCAGTATGGAAAGGAACTTGACTGTATCTTGTTACCAGGTTAAAAACACAGCAAGGCAGCAAACAGCTAGGCACACAGGCAGATTTTAGAACATCTCGTAGTTTCAGCCGTACGCTTCCTGCGTACTCTGGAGTTCTTCAGTGGAGATTCTGGGTAAGCAGGATCATGCATAAGAACAGAAAAATCAGAAAAGATATCGTGTGATTGGCAACAAATCTCTACCTCCCCATCACGCTGCTGGTACGACCGTAGGGGCTGGCAAAGGTCCCTTAAATGAGGAACCTACTGAACCTCCCATAAAGTCACACGTGTCTCCTCAGGTTATTCAGGCTTACCTTGAATTATCTATAAAATGAACGCTTTTATCCTACTTAAACATTTCCCACACAATCTCTGAAAGACACTACAAGTTTCATTAAGAAGGAACAGGTGTGAGTTAACACAGAGACAACTAGACAATCTACTGGGGCTTAGGCAACATTTGCAAGGTCCAGGCTTCTTCATGTCATGTTTGTACACCAGAGTATGACCTGGAAAAGGCTCCATTCAAACTGCCAAATGCCACTTTCCCAAAAAAAGGCCCTAGCATCTCCATATTCTGAATAAAGACACTGAAACATGTCACAATGTGCTCAGATATTTAAGGCTTTAGAAATAGATTCTAGATATAAACAGCGTGCTCTGTCTGCCCTTAACAGGCACAAATTAGTCAATGGGTTTTTTACCCAGAGGAAAAAAAAAGACCTTTTAAGCACCAGGGTTCTCTTCCAGGAATGTAATGGCTTTTGTTACAGACCTGGGAGCTGGAATTATCTGGTATATTAATAAAGACACAGAGCAGAAAACAGCTCCTGCTCCAAAACTATTCCAGCTTAAATAAAAAGACCAAGAAGTATGAAATTGAGTGTTATTATCCTTGCTGAAGAAATGGCAAGCCGAGACTAGAAGAATGACTTGCTCAAGTTAACAAGATGATGGCAGAGCTAGCAACTTAATCCCAGCACAGAGAACCACAACACTCCCCTTTTTTGCAACTGAACTTACACTCCCTTTGCACTGCCTGCTGGAAACAGGCATCTTCATTCCCTTGCTCCCATTAGCAGGGACATGCTTCCTCATCACCAAAGATCACAGACTACAGCAGAGCAGAAAGCAGACTTGTACATGTGTTTTAACTCCCTGAGGAAGTACCAGTGGGTGACCTGTAAATCCACCATCTCCTTTATAATAATGCCATTAAAATTATGGTATCAAAAATTATACTTAGGCCACTGCTAATGAAGCCATTGCTGAAGCTTATCCACTGTAGATCTGGAGTAGTTCTTACTGATTTAATGGAAATTCTTTCAGACATAACATGATTTACATCAGTATCTAGCAGTGGCATTGAGGGTAAAAAATAAGCATGGGAAGTGATTTTTTTTTTCCCCATGCACATTTCATTATTTATTTTTCTCTTTCACATTTATTTCATATTTTGGTTTTTCTAAATGACTTTTCTGTTGTACAGTGCCAGAAATTATATAGTGATATGCACGCAACAGACCTGAAAATTACTGAACATGAATGAACATGGGCAGTAACATTAAAACAAATATAATACTGAAAATATTTCTCTTTCCTTGCTAATGCTTGTTGCTTCTTTATAGAAAGATGAATTTGACATGTAATTCCTAACTAATTTTGTATTAGATGTGATTGCAGACATGAAATTCATTTGTTTACCAAGAACTCCATGCTCTGATCTTAAGAGCCTAACCTTTGCTGACCCAGAAATGCTCCATGGCCTTGCAAGAACCTCTTCAGATTCAGGCTGAAGTTGTGGTTTTTTACATTTTTTCACAGAGGGAAGGAAAACCACCTTCTACCAAGAAAAAAGGTCATTAAGCTGGTTTCACACAGTGGGCAAAAAGCCTCACCAGGGAAAGAAATTTAAAAGAAGCATAAAGCTCCTGAGGGATCCACTCTACTGGGCAGTGGTACCAGGGCTTTATCTTTAGGAGGCACAGGGAAAGATGTTCATCAATGAGCTAAAGTTTCTTCCCTGGAAAGACAAGATTTTAGAGGTTTTATAATTAGATATTAAACAGAAAGATTTAAAAAATTCCCTCATTCACAGCACTATGATCTGACATGGGTCACCTAACATGTAATGGAAAATCTGCTGCCAGTTTGGAGCCTAGAAGAAAAGGTGAGCTCTGATCTGTATCAGAATTTGCACCATGGTGTCTACAGACCTAAGCAGTTACAGTTCTAGGAGAGCCACTCCTGTCACACATACGAGCTGGCAGTGCCTTATTAAACAGTGCAGGCTTCCCTTGCATTCTCAAATTCAAGTCCTCTCATAGTCTTCCATTAAGTTAACCACATTCTAGCAGTAATTTCTGATATATCATGCTCTTGCACCAGTGAACACCTCTCATTAGGAAATGAGAGTAGTATGGCTTTGTGATTACTTAAATAGAAGAGCACTCCATGACACAATTTATCATAAGCTCTTTTAACATTATTTTGACCAGGCAAATAAAATGATTCAAACCATCCACAGATCTCTCCTCATACTACTATAACCTACCTCACGAACTGATCCTGGAGAACATCTGTTCTGCCAGTTACTTGCTCTTTCACCCAGCTGTCCCATTAGGAAACTATTCATATTGCTGTTACAGTTTTCAGGAAAAGCCCTTGGCTCACAAAATACTAACTGGAACATAACTACCAGTGGCAGAAAGAAATCCTGTGCAGTTATGAATGGCAAGTCTCATTTAGAAACTAAGTGGAAACCGTAACTAGAAACCTTGAAAAGGTCATTAAGTGACCATGTGGATCACATAGCTCATCAATGATAAATGAGAGAAGGAAAGAACAGTGTGTGACACAAGGAAAGCCAGGGCAAGATTATCTTCTTTTATCCCAGTCTACATAAATAATGAATAAGGTGGCTGTGGTGAGGTAACATGCAGGAAGGTTTGGTTGTCAACTCAGTTTTGATACCAAAGGAATGATTGTTCTCAATTACACAGCAAGCAGGAGTCAGGGATGGTCTTGGTTACAAACAAGTCTGCCAAGCAACCCCAGGAGTCCCTTCACCCATCTCCTATGCAGTGTCTTTTAAAGAATTTTGTTAGCAGTTCAATCACTGGTTCAACTCTCTGACAGTCCTGGGACATTATTGTGTGTGGATTCATGGGTCAATGTGCTACATCCTCAACGGATGATGAAGGAAAAGCACCAGGAGGGTAGATGGCTGCCAACGAACACACAGATCTGTAAAAGCTCTGTCAGGCTTGTTTCTACTCCAAAACCACATCCCTGATGGGTAAATTAAAGAAAATAAAAAAGTTCCCTTCTGTCAGATATAGTGATTTAGACTTATGATGGGATCTCTTGATCTGAAGTCAGCCACTGGTCCAACTGTATTAAAGAACCATTTCTCTAAAACACAGGGTAATAAATAATCTAAACAGGACAATTAGTAGCATTATTATTGATATACTGTACCTGGATCTTGGCTTTCTCAATGAAGTCAAAACATTCAGGGAAATAGGAGGTAATATCAGTTTCTGGGAGATCCAGAATAGAAATAGTCTTGTATATAAAGTCATTGAGGAAGGCATTTTGGACTCCATATGCCACATTCAGAACATGAGTCACCTAAGTCCAAAAAAAGGGGACGGGGGGGGGGGGAAAAAGGTGAATTGTTCATTAGTTGTACACAGATTTTAACTCCCACGACTGCACTGCTCAGTTTTACATACATATTCTGTCTACAGAATTTTGGTGCGTGTTAAAATTTTTTCTTGTTTTTTAAGAGGAAATGAAAAGATTTGTGCTCAGCCAAACACAGACTAGAGTAAGGACTTTTCAACAGAAAAGGGAGTTGTCAGTGCCCAGAGGGAAAATAAAAGAGAAAGCAACAGGAATAAGAGCACAGACCACCCATCCATCCCCCAAATTTCAAGCCTGCCATAACCCATCAGCTTAAGGTTCCTCCTGCTGAGTTACCAGTCCCATTTACTGGAGCAGAAGGATTTCAGAGTTAACTATACCTGTGCACTTGGCAGGTGAGATCATTTCTGGTCTCCTGCCACCTTTGCTCTGCCCAGACTATGGCCAGGTTGTGGGTGCGTTTAACTTACAGTGAAGGGACATTTAAGATGGCATCAGCTGCCAGCCTGTCCTGCAGAAGCACCACTGTCCCAAGGTGGTGCTTTCTCACCCCATGACTGTAACAGAAGAGTGAAAAGACCAAAGCTTGGGACAGACTTGGAGCTCCTGCTTTGTTGTTCTCGTTTCATCAGTCCACACAAGGCAAGGAGGCCTGATGCTGCCAAGTGTCTGACACTGAGGTGCACATGAAGGAATCTGTTCCATTCAACAATTTAAACAATAATTAGTCTTACAAGAGAAGTATTTCAGCTTCTTGTGAAGCTTGCAGATACCCATCCATCTGCAAATGGAGCAGCCTTACAAAAATGCCAGTACAATTTATGTCCTTCTTTTAGTCATTTGAGAATCATAGAATAGTTTGGGCCAGAAGGTACCTCAAAGGTATTTCCAGGCCTCCCTGCACGGACAGGGACACCTCCCACTGGATCAGGATGCTCCAAGCCCGACCAACCCTGCCACTGAGCGTTTCCAGGGACGGGGCACCCACCGCTGCTCTGGGCAGCCTGTGCCGGAGTCTCAGCACCCTCGCAGTGAAGAATTTCTCCCTAAAGCCTCATCTAAATCTCTGCCCTTCCAGCTGAAAGCCGTTCACCCACTACCTGCCCTTGCAAACAGCCCGGCTCCGCTTTCCCGTGGGGCCCCCCGAGGCGCAGGACATCTCAGCCCGTTCCATTTCAAGACCCCCCCCC
>NW_009951796.1:394079-409150 GCF_000747805.2 Chaetura pelagica | reverse complement strand
TGCCGGCGCTGGGCACCGCGGCATCTCCCTCTGCCTCCAGCCCGCGGCCGGACAGGTGCGGAAGTAGCTCCGTACGCGCTGAGCGGTGCCTGGTGCGGGCAGACCGGGGTCTGCGCCGCTGCTTTGCTTTTAGTGCTTGTGTTTTCCTTCACACGCTGTGCTTTCACCTAACGCTTTGGGGGTTTGATTCGTGGGTTGTTATTCCTAGCGTGGTTTGGGTCCGCCCGCGAGGTGTGCAGCCGGTGTGACCGAACCAGAGTTCGGGTTGGAAGTGCCTGTTTGCAAAGTAAATGCTGCTTATGGATGTGAAACCCGTGATGCAGCGATGCCTGTCTGGGTGCAGATGGACTCGCGTAGCGGGAAAATACTGTAGAAGTTAAATAGAAAATATTAGAATGGATTACTTTACTTTTCCAGAGTCACTGCACTGGTGACTGAAGGCTGAAGAAACCAGTTCAACAGAAGGTGTTTGCCAAGGAGACAAAACGGGAGGGAAAAGGAGGCAAGACGAGGCTGGTTTTTCCTTACTGCCAAGCTACTTAATGCCTGTGTTTTCATGTGATTGTAACCCAGTGCTATTTGAAGTGTTACACAGCTGGTGCAGAGTATGTGCAATATTTCTTTGTGAGGTTAAGTGGTAATACTGTCAGCTTCTGCTGTGCCAGAAATCCATTTCAGTCCTCAATCATGTTCCCTCCTGGTTTGCAGAATAAGGATGTGTTATGACAGTACTTGCTCTCCAGAGTTACAGTCTTCCTCAAACCTGTGCTGATGGTTCCCTGGAATGCAGAAGGGACCAAAAGTAGTTGGTTCCATGTCAAGAGGTCTGCAAATGCCTCCTCGATTCAAGAAGCAGAGTGTTAGGTACTGCAAGAGCCTAAGGTCTTTCTAGGAATTCCAGAGGCAATTTTCTGCTGGGAACTAGACATAAAATCAAGTTCATCTGAATCAGGCAGAATCCCCCACATGGTGTCTGGAAGAGCAAAAGTCTAAACCAAGGGGAAAAAAAAAAACAAGGACAAGGATAGGATGCAGAAGAGAGCAGAGATCTGAGCAGGATCAGAAGTCAAAGTAACCAAGGAGAAGGCTCCAGGACTAAAGATAATTTTCAGTAGTCACTGTCTGCAAGGAAAATTAAGTTTTAAATGCAAGTAGGAGGTTTTGCAACTTCTGCATGGGTATTCAGTAGCCCCTCTGAAAGTCAACTGGACTTCACAGCAGTTAATTTAAACCAATAATGATGTGGAAGGTGAATAATTTTTATCCAGGTTTACTCGATAGTTTTGATCCAATTGATCAGAAGGCAGCAGTGGGGAGGGAGCTTTGTTTGTGGGCTGAGCCACCAACTGCTTAGTGTCTCGTGCCTGTTGTTCTAGCTGCTTTGGCTTCCTACAGCTGCCCCTGTGAGAGACCGGGGACAGGCTATCCCACAAGAATGTGCACAGCCCCGTGTCAGGAGAGAGGCAAAGCCAGAGCAGACTTTCCCTGCTGTCCAGTTAAGGAGCCTGGCATTGGAATAGCAAGGCTATAGGATTTGCTCTGTGACCAACCTCTGCGTTTGCAAGACTAAGCTGGGACACATCTGTGAGGTACTCACAGTTCAACCTCATAATACGTCTACGTGTTGTTCCTTTACCTCGGAGGAAGAGCTTGCAATATATGTGGGTGCAAAAAGGCAGCTGGTTCCAAACTAACCGATTCTGCTAGGAACGTTTATCATTGTTACAACTACCTTAAACACCAGAGGTCACTACTGGACACGAAATCTGTGGTGTTGGCCCTCCGAGATCCAAATACTCTGCAGAGGTCTACGTGCAGAATTAGGACATTCTTATTTAATGAGTGTGTCCATATCATAAGCATTAGATCTAGCCTGACTTAGCGTTTTTTGTTGATGCAGGCACTTACAACATCCTGCTGTCAAGTTGTTAATACCTTCCATTACAAGATAGAAGAGATGATCATTGTGAGATGAGAGTTTAAAACTGGCATCTCAGTTCACAGATGAACGTTTCCCCAATGTGTGCTCTGCTGAGGGGAGAAGCCTTCTCTAAACACATGGCAGGAGCTGGATGCTGCCTCCACCTCACTGGGTTCATGCATTTGTTGTGTTGCTGGATATTCAGGTTTTGAATGAGCTACCTACCAATTCAAATGCAACAGAGTTTTAAGTAAGTTCTAAGTTCATAGTTGTTCTGTTTTGTCTGTCAGGAAATTCAGCAGAACCTGTCTTAGTGGGTATAAATGAAAGAATGTGTAACATAGACACTAATTATTACAGAAAGCACCTTGTATGTATTTAGAAAGCTCATATGATGATATGTCATCTCTTTGTTGTGTTTATTTTTCCCTTCCACTATTCATTTTGGTCGACGTACTGCCTGTACTTATCAATGCAAAAGAGGTAGTTGCTATCAGAGAATAGAATAACCAGACATTCCAGATACCTGACTTTGAGACACAAGACTTGTGCTCTGAAGAATGCATATGTTAAAGGGCTGAACTTGTAAAACGCACCAAAATGTTGATTCCTTATGCCAGTAATTCACCTGAAGCAGAGACTCAAACCCTAATTAGTACACTAATAACATCACATTTCCAACTGAAATAACCAGATGATATTGAGTAGTAAGAGAAATGGTGCAGAAATCAAAATATTGTCAGCTAATATCTAACTAACAACACAAGGCTCTGCTGCAGACTCTGGGTTCCTTAGCTGAAAGTAACTGAGAAGTTGAAAGTACTTCTGTGCACAGGTTGGTCACAGGATGGCTGTGAATCAGGAATGTGGGAGGTGATGAGAAAGGCCAGCACGACCAGAGCATGCATCAGGAGGTATTTTGAATAGAGAGAGGAAAACAATGATGCCATTGTATGAACTTCTGGTAAGCCTTTTCAGAAGTGCATTGTGCTTTTTGGGGGTAACTGTGTTGGATAAAGATGATCTCATACAAGTGCAAAGAATATATTGAAGCTTAAATTGCACCAAAGAGCTTAAACTCTCAGCAAAGCACTTGGTGGGACTTGGATCCCTTGAGAGAGGCAGCTCCTGTCCTAAGCAGGAGTGGAACCCTGGCATAGTAAGTATTTCACCACCATTTGTGCCATCCTACATCTGAGTGCTTCTAGCCATGGCTTGTCTGCCTCCTGCTCTCCAGAGTGGGGTGCCACTCACAGCTTGGGGGCCCTGACCTGAAGGAGAGTCTCAGTTTCAGCTTTGCCAAGTTGTCAAGATGTGATACTTGTTCTTGCTGACTTTCCTATTTCTGAAGAAGTGAGCAGTTTGGAAGCACAAGCTCAGGATCATTCATACCTTAAGCACAAGTGAAGATGGCTCTGGGGATACCTTTCCCTCACGTAGAGGGGGTTTGGCTGAGGCACAACCACTCGTTTGTCCTCATCTATTTGTTTTTCATCCTTTGGGCTTGTCTGCATCAGGTAGGCATGGAAAGAATATTCTGGAGGAAATCTAAAGTCACAGCCAAGTGTGAGGTGGATGGAGAATGGCTTGTCCTCCAGGTGGTCTGCTTTTGTCTCATACCCTGAAGGAGCATGCATATACTACCTCTTTGGCCCTGGTATCCAGTAATACTCCTGGCAAATTATCTTAAGTGGGATCCTGACTGGGAAGTAAAGCACGCAAGCTCAAAAAGCAACTGATTTGTAGACAAAATCCTTAAATGTCGCTTTACAGGGAAAGATTAAATCTGTAGTAAGACCACTTATGGAACTGATTATAGAGGAAAGTCTGCAAGGATTCTGTTTGGCACACTGAGATCACTACATCACATATGGGCCTAAGAAGCTGTGAATTTGCCAGTTGTTTGGGTTTGGTTGTTTTGTTGTTGTAGAATGGCAGGAAGAAGGGGTGAAGGCAGAGGCAGATTTTTAACTATATGGCATTTTAGCAATATTGCCACAGTACTTGATCCAAATGAGGATAGTTAAGGGAAGAAGGAGCATGGTGAAAGCTGTGTACACAAAGTTACGAAAACAAAAACTTGACAAGACGTCGTGCTGCAGTTAGACATACTGTGAGCTGGGTGCTAGAGATCCAAGCTTCAGTGTAAGGTGTTAGTTTCTTTTTGGAATTCTGGCTCTTGCACTTTGTAACCCATCCAAAGGACCAGGCCCTGTTGGCTAAAAAATGGACAGTTACTTATGAGTGTAAATGGGGCGAGGCCAGAGGTGGTGGAAGTGATCTTAACATTTTATTTTTTTTTTTGTCCTTTGGTTCTACAGAATTGTGGTGCTCATTTATGGCTGCAGAGGGTTTTCCATTGTAAAGGCTAGTATATATGTTAAATACATTTCTTCTTTTCTTATACCCCTTTAATGCACAAATCAAAACACCCATTCAAGCAGTGCTTCTAAAGGATATCAGTCTTGACCAGCTTGATGTATGCAGTGTTTTCCAGCCAAGCCTGAGTCAGTTCCTCAAGTCTTTGACTCTGTATCCTGGGAGACTGAGTTGGAGGTTTTACTCTGACAATGTGCATATGAAAGCCCAGCCCAAGCTACAAGAGACTGTAAACAACCAAAGGCCCAGTGGTTGCTTCTAATAATATTAATAAGTCTTTGGAGTTCCTCCAAACACTGCCAAATCCCTGGCCTGAAGGGTAGGAAGCTTCTCTGTATGTTATTTATTTCAAGCTGCATTGTTTACTGATTCTTATAAAGTTAACCTGAACCAGTGGTGTTTCCACTGGCCTATCTCATATTGCTGCAGGAAGTTTCCCCAGAAGCAAAGGCCTGGCCCTACGAACACAGAGCACTCCTCTCTGCTTTCACCACACTCTGTCAGCAATTCATGCAAATGAGCAGGCTGATTCACTCATCTGGAGATGTGTATTTTTATAGTCTGTCAGTCATGGTGAATAATGAGCACTGAGGAACAGGGTAGAATGCAAAGCTGAAATGCTTAATAGCCATAAAGAGTATCCCTGGGGACCTGCTGGTGTGAGGAAGATCTGGCACAACTCACGTGTGCACTACATAAGTAGGAGATGAGTTCCACTCCCATTTGCGCTCTGGTTTGTCTTCTCCAGGAGCACTTTGACTTACCTCAGTGCAGTCATTTATGAGTGAAGATATATCTGTATCTAAAACAAGGCTGATGTGTTCATGAACTTTGGTGTACAATGGGTTATGCCAACTCAGTAACGAAGACAAAGTTATTCAGGGAAAGGAACTATCCCTTGAGAGACTACAAAAACCTGAGCCATCCTAACAAACGTGTACACATACAAATCACATTCTGTTCAGGCCAGCTGCTCTGCAAAGGAGTGATGGTTAACTACAGTTAGCAGAGACCATCAGTCACCACGGCAGTTCTCCACCATTTGTGTGTTATTTCATTTTAAGAATACCTTCAGAAAAAAGTTCCCTAGGAGAAGCTGACTTTGCAGTAAGGCATGAAAAGAACCTCTAAGGGTCAGGACCTTCAAAAAGAGAGGAGAAAAATCAGAGCTTTTAAAGAGGAACAGTGTTAACATAGGTGAGCTTCTGTAATGTTTTCAAGACCTTTGAAGCCTGAAGTATGCTGTTCTTTCTCAGTTTTAGGGACCAGGAGTGAAGTAAAAGGTAAAACAGTGATTTTTCAATGGCTGACTATTACGAGTCATACAAAAAAAAACCCAAGCACCTCATTATTTGGTTTTTATCAGAACACTCAAAAGAGCAGTTTTCGTTCTGCACTTCAGCTTCTAGCCATCTACTTCTGTATAAATCCAATTAATCTGTCTCACAACTTTCTTGTTTCTCTCCAGGCTTATTTCAGTGGTCAAAGACATGAGAGCTGCTTTAGAATTCAAGTGCCCAAAAGTTTCTCTTGAAGAAAAGACCAAGACTGCAGCCTGGAAAGTTAAAGATGGTAAAATCAAAGTTGGTTTCAGAGTTCTTGTAGCACCTTATGTGGAGCTTTTGATTATGTGTAACTTTCACAGGCATAATAAAATACTGCTGTTACAATTGGTACCAGGATGTGAGCATGTCTTTCTAGCTTTAGAGAGTTCAAGAAGGAAAACATTACAGCTTCTAGTAAGGATCATAAACTGTGTGCGGTAGAAGGAGAATTGTGTGGATTAGCTTAGTCAGACATGGAAGTGGGATCTATTCTTACCATTTACCATGAGGAGATGCCTTCTGTAGGTAGGGGTGAAGGTGAAGTGGAACATTAATAAGCATGGCATCTCCAGAAAAAAAAGACATTGGAGAATACAGTTCCTGTGCATGTCCTTTCCTTGCTGTAGCATATTGCTAATTGTGCTTGCATGCTTGTGTGTGGGAAGAAGCTCCCTGCAGGCAGGGAAGGAAGTTGAGGCTCTCTATTCCGTGTCTCATTCTACATCTATAGGTTGATTCAGCCAGTCCAGAGCTCCCTAATAACTTCTGTCCCACTAACAAGGAGGGATCTAGTTTTCCTTTCCCTCTCAAGATAAAAATACATTCAGGCAGGACCTGGCCTTCATTCCTTCTTCCAGTTCCTAAGTACAAGACACAGTTAAGCTAAGTGAACCTTTGCTACAGAATCCTAAAAGATCCCATGGGTTTAGAAGGTGGCAGACACATCAATAGATCAGCAGCTATTAAATGAAAGACAGTGTCTCTGCTCACAAAGTCCCTGAGCCACAAACTGATGGAGAGCATTTTCTGCAGAAGCACTGGTAGGTACTTCTCTTCCTTAGGTCTCCAATCTTTGGCCATAGGATAGAGACAGGATACTCCGCTGGATGAATTTTTGGTCTGACCAGGTTCTTATGTTTTTCTTTTCTTTCTGGTCAAGTGAATAATAACAATGAGTAAGCTTAGTTTGTGAAGTTCACAAGTTTCATAAAATCACTTCTTATTTTAATTGCATACAATCCCTAGCCCCAGGGGCTGTATCTGTGATCCCTAAGAGAATGCACATTGCAGGTGACAGAGTAAAGCCCTACTAGTCAATAGTGTTGATGGGATAAAAAGTACCATCATAACTGAGATTGTAAGGTGATATTGCATGTGTCAGGAGAGAAACTGGTACTGCTGGGATTTCTTTTCCCTGTGAAGATTGAGATATATGCATCAATCAATGGTTGGGGGGCATAGCTGAAAGTATTTGAAAGCCAGGGCTTAAAAAATGAGATGAAAAGTGATAATTTAAAGGAAATAAATGTCTAGAAAAAGAGGTGACAACCTACAATACATGGATATGCACGCACATAGTCTCAGTAAAAAGGAATTGGTTTTTGTATACTGCAGAGTCAAAGAATGAACAAGATTGACCTACACTGTTTCTTAGTGTTTTTCTTCTGTTCTTCAAGAAGCAGACAGACTGAAAGGTCAGGGGATTTTAACAGTGTCTTCTCTGACTATTTCAGTAAAGAGAAAATACAGAATAATTTTGCTTTACCACAAGCTACTCCTAATTGTATCTTATTTAATCATTACTTTTAAAGTAGCCAATAACATCCAATCTGTTTGCTTATTAAAATAATTGATTAATTCTTTTATTATTTTGATTAAGGAGTTAATTTTTACATGTAGACCATAAATGAAGTTCAAGATGGTGTAGCAATGCTTTTGATTTACTGTAGAAAAAACAGGTATTTAATTTAAACTTAGACTAATGGTAGAAAATTACAAATTTGGATGTCAGTGTGAATGCATTTGATAAAATTAGTTTACTACTTTGCTAATATCTTAATTAGGAAGATTTCTAACCTTTGGGGCTATCTCATCAAAACATGCCATGACTGGTCTTTCCTTTGCTTAATTTTTTCCCAACATGTTTTAAACACACTTAGAAAATTACCAAAAGCTTACAGAATAGCACTGTCCTTGAATATAAAAGATTACCATTCAGGTTTTATTGTCAGGACACATGTCCTATCAAAAAGGCTGTTTAGTGTTCAGTGTACCTGTCAATTACTTTTTGTGAGCAGTTCTTGGCTTTACCTTAATTTTAAAATTCACCTTCTTTTCATACCATGGAATTCCAGGTTTCTGTCAAACCCTAAACATGGAGCTTCATTAATTCAAGCAGGTGAAATCTCTGATTTTACTGTGTGGAACACAAGACTTTTTCTGATATGAGCACTGTCAATAGAAAGAAAAGGTTTTCCTGGATTAGTGGTGATTATTTTTTGTGAGTAGCATGTGCTAGATCATGAACAGTTTCATTATCAACATCACAAAGTATTGCAGAGAAAACAAAACTGAAACAAAGCCCTGGAAGATATATATGAGTTATTTCTATAAGCCAAACTTTTTTTTCCAAACATCCTAAAAGGTATTTAGGGGAATATCCTTTTTTAAAAACACAAACACTACAATAACAAAAACCCTCAACATTTTGTCACCAAATGTATGTGACAATCTCTAAATGGAGTAGAACAAATCTATCTAAAGAGATCCACTAGGAATGATTGGTATAGATCTTAAAATCAATTATTTTATCACCTTTTAGACATCCTTAAAATTGTATTTGTATTATTTCACATTCTGCTTTATAACGCTTAAAATATCTACTTAAATTTTAAAAGAAGTACAAAAAACATTAGTTGTTTAACTTATCTATGCAAGCAAATTCTTTGATATTCAGTCCTCTGGTAAAGTGAAGGTAATAATGAAGTGGCTCCCTAGAGAATAAATCATTAGGAAATAAGTACTTTCTAAATGCTTGTGCTCTTTGTAGTAAAATTACCATCCCTTGTTTCCCAGTAGCAAAATTTTCTGCAACCCAAAGACAAGCTTAACAAACTAGGCTATTAGAAAAGCAAATGTTAAGATGCAGAGTCATCCCATCTGTTTTTTCAGGTGTTATAGAATGGAAGTGATGGCCACGCATACAATTTTTATTGCAGTAATCTTAATAAGCACTGAGCTTTAGTTCTGAGCTACAATTATTTGAAGTATGAGCCCTCCTCAGTGTTCACAGCTTTATCCTGTCCTGCCTTCTCCACACATGGGGCTTCACACTGCATACCAGAGATAGGCTTTAGTCATAGCTAGCACAGTATTGTTTGCATTTCTGCTTTAAGTTGTGTATTTCTGTGCTGTGGGAAACAACAGTTATGGTTTTTTTATACCCTCAAGTGATTCATATTTCTTTGTCAAATGGAGAAAACATTACAGATGGAAATGCGGAGGATAACTGTAGTAGTGTTTCAATATTGTTTTTTCCCAGTTTGATCATAGCACATGGGTGTGACAATTTGGGTGATGCATGTGTCATCCTTCTCCAGTAAGCTTGCTTTTCTCCAGTGCACATTTTATCTATGGAAATCTACAGCTGGACTGTTCCATCATATGTAAACCTCAGACTTCTAAAGGGAATATTTTAGCCTAATTTTTACTACAGTCAGTAGGGAACATCCTTACTGACTGGTAAATGTGGTTGCTAGAAACAATGGGGGAAACCCCTTCATTCTTTGGGTGTTCTTTGGTTAAAATTTTCCTCCTTTAAAAGCAGGTAAGTTTAAAGCAGAGGGCCTTTTATTTTTTTTTTCTTTGGCTGGATGGAGCATAAAAGCTTTAAAGAGGTATGCGCCATTCCCCTGGATTCTCATGAGAGAAAGGGAGGGGAAGGGAGGAGAACAGGCAACTTCTAATAGGTTATTTTTGTATATTTATACATGTAGCCACACAGAAGTCCCTGGTGCTCCCACTTACCTAGGACAGAAGTGTCAGAGACACTAAAAGTAGGTCAGAGCACACAAGCTTGTACGTGCCTGCCAGAGAAGGCTCCGCAGGTAGATGAAGATATTGAAAAACACAGGGTCAGCAGAAGCTCCACAGTTATTCTGTGTGCAGGACCACTTTGATGGATCCTACTTCACTAGCTGGTATCTAGACTCCAACTTTCCAACCACATCTCAGTTTCATAGAGGACAGAGATCATTCTTTGCAAAGGGATGACTTGTGACATATTCTGGCCAGTGGGCAGACAGCATAGGCTGACTCACCTGGATGATAAAGATTTGCAAGCCCATTAGGCATTATGTCTCCATTTAGTGGGCTCACAGGCATCTGGGAGGTCACTGTTGTTTCTTCTTGACTCTTCAGCCAGTAAGGAAATAGAAGGAAAATAAAATGCCCTGTCTAATCCATTCCCCTTTCTGAGTTCAGTATTTATCAGGATGTTTTTAAAGCTGGTGATGTAATCCCTGCCTAGAAATCACACTTAAGGTCTACACCCATATCAGTTGAAGATGTTAATTTAGGTGGGTGACTCATCCTGACAGCCCTTCTAACCTTTGTTTGATAGCCAGCAAAAAAACTCTTTCATCCATTTGCTCAAAGGTTTCTGCCAGAGAGGATTGTAGTCCTAAATCCAAAACTATACAATTGGATCTAACCTACCACCCTCATTCCACCTCTTGTAAAAGTAATCAGTGATTCAGGCTGATCCAAGGCAAATCTTAGCCCACCTTCCTAAACTCATCCTGTTGAGCTGTGCTGATAGCTCACACATAACCTATTTTCTTCCTGCTGTCACAAACTTCCATAGCCACCAGGCTGATGTTTGATTTGCCGCTTGAGCATGACTGTTTAGTCATGGATCTGGGACACAGAGAGAAAGCTAGCTCTCCAGTGTTGATAACAACCTGCTTCTCTACTGAGTAAGGCTCATTCGCATAGTGTCAGACCAGAAGTTCTGGGGCAGGTTCATCATTCTTGTCCCTCCGGTATGAGCAGAAGCGCTCATGCGTTCCCAGACGGGCAGGTTTCCACAGCACACGAGACAACAGCTGCTGCAGTGTTCACCATCTGCTTCAAACTGGCTTTGCACACCCCTCCTCTGTTCTGTCTACCCACTGTTAAGTTGTTTTCATTGAAGTTCAAAGGCCTAGTATCTTGGAGCAGCTGCTCAATGACATACAGCCTCGGCTGGGAGGACTTAAGAGCCATGCACAAAAAGGAACAGGGAGCTGGCACATCTGAGCTTGTGAGCTTGTGTGTGCGTGAGAGGACAGGTTAAAATCATGTCCAAACACCTTTAAAGGGAGGGGAAAATGGGAACATGGGATATTGCAGGCACATTGGCTTCGTAACAGATGAACTAATGAAAAAACCTTGGATTCATCGATAAAACTGTAGATGCAAATATAATAAATCTGGCAGCCTGATTTAGTGAGGATGATGGGACTTTTGAACCTGTTGTTCCTTTTCATAAGATTAAAAGCCTCTCTGATAAAGGCAACTGTTTGTTAATTGCTATTTATTATTTTTATAGGTGATGTAAACAATTGTCTAGCCTTTGTATGGTAAAGTTTTCAGCTTGTGTGTCTTTACATGCAAGTTTAACAATGTAATAAATATTTCCTAGATTCATAGATTGTTTTGGATTGGAAGGGACCTGAAAGATCACCTAGTTCCAAACCCCCTGCATGGGTAGGGACACCTCCCACTAGACCAGGTTGCTCCATCCATTTTGGCCTTCAGCACTTCCCAGGAGGGGGCATTTATGTGTTATTAACAAATACTGTGGCATGACCACAATAATTGGAATGATGGTGATCATTTAAAAATTCTCATCTGTCCAAACAACAGTTTGACTTTGTGTTTTGACTTGTTTCTACCCGAAAAGGAAATACTGAGCAAAATGAGTCTGTAAAAATTGCTTCCTCATTTCTGTTGCCCAAGTGGGCGGAAATCATGGAGTGGAGTCGTGGAGAGTGCAGCTCCTGATGGCTGCCATTTCACTGAAACTCCTGGTCATGGAGTTTTGAGCAGTCCCCACATCAGAAGAAATGAAACCTAGGGAAAAAAAGGCAGGCAGGAAAGAAAATACATATAGAGAAACACTTCTACAGAAATGTAAGCAAGAAGTGTAGTTAAGATCTAAATGGCAAGACAGTCTAGTCTGCAGTAGTGAAAAGTCCCTTACATGTTTTAAAGTAGCAATGTTAGAAAAGTATACATCCTGTTTATATGCTTCACTGAACTCCAGGTGGAGTTGGAACAAATGGAGCTACTTGGTGATTATTCTGTCAAAGCTTCTTAAACAACACTTTCATTACTGTCTGAAAGCCCTGTAGTCAATAGCACAATTAAAGCATGCACTGAAGAGAAAATTGACTTTCAAAGGACCAGAGCTCAGCTCAAGCAAAATCTAAAGTGCTGTTTGAAACTTGTCCTAAACTTGTACTTTTGGAATAAATATAGAAAGCTGTTTAAATGTTAATAATGTATAAATCATCGAGCAAATAGTAGGTGTGTGTTTTAAAAATAATTGTTAGCTTTACTCTTCCGTTCATTTAATTTTGCCACACCTGTAAGAGCCATGCTGTTACTGACAAAGCTTGCATTTCCACTTTATTGTTAGGTTTGCTGCTAGAGTGGCGAGCCCAGGTTGGACAGTGCAGACGTTTTTATCATCGAGATATGCAACAAATCTTCCTGCTCAAAACCTGTATGTTATTCCTGCAGTTTTTACATAAAATAGCAGCAAAGGTAATGTGATGACATGGGCTTTACCCTGCCACCATTGAAAGCAACAACAGAACTCTTGACTCTGCATAAATACATGTGTTCACATTAACCAAGTTGGATCTTGATGACATCTGCTTTTTCATTTCACAGCTAGCAAAGGTTTCCAGGTTTTGTTTGTTTTACTTCCTATGAAGCCTTAGTTCATCTATACAACATCTTCCCTAGATGTGCATATTTTCTCCTTCTAATAAGCAGGAAGCATTGAAAAGCCAGAGGAGAAAAATGCATGCTTTATAGTTCCTAACTCGACAGCAGTCCTGACACGCAGATCAGCAAGATGCTGCCAATTATGTGTTCAGCAGCATCTTGTGTCTGTGTGGGCAGTAACATCTTCTGTCACTGAATTTTGAACTCCTGACTCTTTCTCTGAGTTGAGATATGGTACACCTCCTTTTCCTAACCAGATCTTGGCACCTCGCTGGTACCTTTGCTGAAAACCCCTCATTTTTTGGTTAAGGGACACTCTGTACTCGAGAACATCTGGTCTACTTGGTTAGGCTCTACTTAGAGAGGAGATTATTTTTCATTTTAATGTATCTGCTTGCATGTCAGAAGAACATTGTTAATAGTCTGTGACTAACCACATTGCAGTGATCATTCAGATAATCTATTTAGAATTAGGTCTGTATGGCTGCATGGTAGTAAAAATGTTTGTATCAGTAATTCTTGTTTACTGATATTGATCTTTTCTGTATGTTTTCAACAGACCCAGCTAACTCAGGACCGTGTGCATTAAAAAAAATTACAAAAAATAAAAGCAACTAGAGGTGCTCTATGTGATAGGATCGTGTAAACAGCCTCAGGAATTGTGTGGGAGTTTGCAAACAGGATGCTCTGCCTTTACTACAAAGGAGACAGGCAATCGTTTTTCCCTTCTGTGCCTCAACCTGTGATCTGTGCAGTCTGGAGAGTGGCTGTGATTGCTTTCACACTGAAAACTACATCCGTAGCTACAGAGAGCTTGAAAAATACCCATTGAGCACTGTAAGCACAAACTTTATCAAAACCGAGTGAATTTGTCTCCTCTGTAATCCATCGTTTTCCTACTTAGAAACATTGGGATGTTAGATGATTCAGCATGACACACAAAACCCCTCAATGAACTGTCAGGATATTGATACCATTCCACTTGCTTGGCTGTACATAAATTACAAATTCTGTGATTGTTAATGTTTGAAACTTCCAGGAGACTCAATGTGGCTGAAAAATACTGGAGTATGGAATTAAAATTTGCCTGCTGCTGGTTTTGCTGTAGGTGAGAAACAAAAAAATTGCTCTTAGCAATAGTATCTGTTTTTATTTTGCTGTGCAACTACATGGGAAACATCTTGTACCTAGAAATATCATATTTGATATTTTAAAAACATTAATATTGGAAGATGGTTGGTGTAAAAGATTACTCTAGATATTATTCATTAAATACATGGCATTTTATGCTTTATGAATTTAAATACCACTTTGAATGTTTCTGATGTTTTTGGTGGGCTCCAGTAGCAAAAGGTCTCAGGTCTAACCTAATTAATCATTACAACATGGTTGCTAGGGATTCCTGACTCTTGGACACTAAGCTGAGGCACAAAATCATCTGATAAAGGCCAAAGAATGAGTCAACGGCACACTTCAGATTGGAACTCGAAGTTCTTGCTTCCTGGTTCCATTCTGAATCATAAATTAGCTTGTGAGTACTAAAGTGAAGAAGGAGGTCAGGCACAACTTAATTACTTGTAGGCCTCTCATGTTCCTTCCTGCGCTGTGGAAAATGTAAAAGCTCAAACCCCTCACAGGCCGAGATGATCCCACACGGATTTCTAACGCAGAAACGCCAACTGAAAGTGAAATAGAAGTATGAATAGGCCACAAAGGCACAGACGGTGGTGCCACGGTTACAAAACGAGGTGAGAAGGTGAATTCTCAAGCCCGTTTCCCACTCGTGGGGCTGGGGATCCCCACATCCCCAGATGTGCCTCAGAACAGCCTGCAGCAGGGGACAGCTCTCCTGGAACCTTCTCGGTGACATTTTGGGCGTGGAAATCTCACTTTTCCTTAAAAATACGAGCTTTTCATTTCCGTGGCTTCAAGAGAAAAAAAAAAACAACACAACAAAACAACAACAAAAATCAAAGGGATGTGACTCCTGTGATTGGGGAATCTCACTTTTCCTTAAAAATACGAGCTGTTCATTTCCGTGGCTGCAAGAGAAAAAAAAAAACAACACAACAAAACAACAACAAAAATCAAAGGGATGTGACTCCTGTGATTGGGGAACTGATCCTTCCCTGGAGCAGCAGCTGAGGGAATGTCCGGAGCCTCCCCAGGGCCGGGACAGGGGGGCTGGATCCCTCTGGGCTCCCGGCCTGCAGGTCTGTGGGACCGCCCTGGGATGTTCCCCGATTCCGCTGTGGGCCTGAGGGGCTGCTGGAACCTGGGGCTCCAGGCCTGTCTCCCTGCACACCCGGCAGCGCTTCGCCGAGCTTCCCTGCCGGGTCTCAGCCCCGGAAATAGTAACAACTAATAATAATAATAGCAACACTAAAGCAAACAGCGAACATTTAGGGCGGAGTTTTGCCATAACCCTCGGAGAGACACTGACCTCCCCC
>NW_009951796.1:382494-393201 GCF_000747805.2 Chaetura pelagica | reverse complement strand
CGGCGCGCGGCGTGGGGGGGAGCAGCTGCGGTGGGGCCGCGGCGGGTCCCGCCCTCCCGCAGCGGAACGCGTCGGTGTTCGAGGGGGTTCGGCCGTGCAGGAGCCTGCGGGTCCCGGTGGTGACGGGAAGGACGGGTTCCGCCTCCCAGCTTGGTTCATTCGTCTTCTGGAGGATGTCCTTGTGCTTTCCTACCCGGAAGAAAGTGGTTCACGGGCATCCCCTGCTCTGGGTGCTTCATGTGTCCGTACCTGCTTCAGTTTCCTAACGTGCCTCGAACCATCTGAGGGTGTCTGGCTGCCCAGTCCGCTTGCAGTAATGAGTGTTGGTTAGGGGCTTGCTGCTTGGCCTCAAACGCAGCAATTCCTGGGAGGTTTTTCTTACTTGAAAGCACATGCAAGTTCTTGTGCTCAAGGAATGAACGTACCTCGGCAGGGTTCTTGTGCCATCCTGTGTGCTGGGTTCAGCTGGGCTGTGCCGTGACATTGGCAGGGGGAGCTGGAGAGTTGTAGGTGCTCTTCTGATCACTCTTGACTTCTGAACCCAAGGCTCTTGCAGGAGTGATCCTGCTTCAAGGGTCTGAGCTCCAGGAGGTGTTTTGTCAGGTTGTTTTGCTCATATGGGAGTTGTCTGCTCTAGAAGTGCTTAGAGCTACTTGGCTATACCAAGTGTAACGTTGATTTTGCTTCAGGTGGTGTTTCCAGGCAAATACCCGACAGACTGCAGTATTCCAAAGTCAGCTTTTTTTCAGGGCAATGCCATTAGCTGCGATGCACTCAAGTGTTTCTGCAGTCTTCACTGGCACAAATAAAGCCTTCTAACGAAATAGCTGTAAATTGCTATCTTTCTGAAACAGAAGCGAGGTTCCTTTTAATTTGCAGTCTTGTATGTTGGAAGTTCGCTTCAAATTTATACTTCTAATAACATAGTCATGTTTAAAATGGGCAAGAGAAATTCCCTATTTGTGGGGAGGCCATTTGTGTGTGGGCTTGTTAAGCTCTGAGAGAAATACCACAGGTGAGAAACAGGCTGGGGGGGATTTTTCCTGAGCATAGCTGTGCCTTGGGTGGAGAAGGCAGGAAACAAGACAAGAAAAAGTACATGTTGTCTCAACATGGAGCTGTGCCATGGCTATGGGGAGTGCAGGCTCTGTGTTGATCACCAGGGTTCTGCTGTGGGGACACTTACTCATGTGGAGCAGTCCAGTGCCTACAGACACATTTTTCCTGGCATGCTTGGATGGCAGAGTCCTGAGCACATTTGCCCATATGGTGGTAGCTTCTGCTGTTACTCATGTTAGTGAAGTGATGCAAATGGATAGGTTCTCCATGGGGGAGCATCATCAGCACTAGAGGTGACTCCAGCTCTTCCTTCCCATGCCATGAACAGAGTCCAGAATTACGTGGGTTTTGCACAGGGAGGAGGTATGACCAGGTGGCTTGATTGCTGTGTGTTGTATGGTTTTACAAATCTGGAGATGTCCCAGATGTAACTCTAGGTCTTCATACTGTGGTTTGTGATTCAAATAAGTGTTTTCTTAAGCTGCAGTGAGTATTGCTTGACAGTGGTAACTAGCAAGCTCTGATAGTGAGCCCCAGAAGGCTCAGGATTGGTTACTGGTTTTTATTATGGGTTCAGGCATAGCTGGCTGCTTGGAACACTTTATTTTTCTTTTTTCCCTTTTTTCCTTCTCTGAAATCAGTCAGTTTTAAAACTGCTGTTTAATATTTTCACAGCTTCCTCCATTGAAGATGATCTCAAAACAGAAGTTACTAGAGATAACCACACAATATGCGGTATTGCGGTTAACGGAAATGGTTAAGACTGCCCTTAATAAGAGGAAGTGAGAGGTGAAGTATTTGTAGCTGCCTCCTTACAGACTGTTTTAGATGCTGTCTAGGGAGCAGAGATTTTAAAGGACTAAGCATTTTCTTGAGTGTTAAAAACAAAGCAGGAAAATTTTATTTCCCAGTAAAGTTCTCAAAAGCATTAAAAAACCTGCTATTTATACTTTATATTTCACAGAAAGAATCACAGCATCTTAGGGGTTGGAAGGGACCTCTGAAGATCACACAGTCCACCCCCCCTGCCAGAGCAGGGTCACCCAGAGCACATCACACAGGAACGTGTCCAGGTGGATTTTGAATGTGTCCAGAGAAGGAGACTCCACAACCTCTCTGGGCAGCCTGTCCCAGGGCTCTGTCACTCTCACAGTAAAGAAGTTTTTTTCTGATATTTACGTGGAACCTCCTATGTCCCGGGTTGCACTCATTGCCCCTTGTCCTATCACTGGGCATCACTGAAAAAAGCCTGGCTCCATCCTCCTGACATTTGCCTTTAAAGTAATTATAAACACTGATGAGGTCTCCCCTCAGTCTCCTCCAAGCTAAAGAGACCCAGCATCCTCAGCCTTTCCTCATCAGGAAGATGTTCCACACCCATAATCCAATTTGTGGGTTTTTTATATTTATACTTAATTTTCCTATAAAATTTCTGGGTTTATGTCATGGTGCTTATAGCTGTTAGTTGTTTATAGATTCATGCTTGCTAACAAACTGTGCTGTTGTTGCCTTTTGAAATAGTTCAAAGTTTATTGTTTTTAAGGAAGATTATCTGAATGTGGCGGGTTTTGCCCCTGGGAGTGACAAGTAACCTCAAAAACCTCACAAAACCTCGAAAAAGTGAGGTTACTACAGTAGTCACAGATGATGCGTCAAAACTAGTAAGGGATTTGTATGGAGGTGGTTTTTTTGTTACTGCTGTTCTTTTGGGGGATGACCCTTTGCTTGCTGCTCTCTGCTGTCTTTTGTACTGGGAGCAGTATTAGTCCTGAACTTCAAAATCTTACCATTGTGATTTCTCTCTTAGTTAGTTCTTTCTACTTACTAAGAATTTTTCCTCAATACCCAGGCTGTATTGTCTTCTGTGCAACTCTTTTGTCATTAGTTGCCTACAACTAAATCTCTGAATCAGTAAGCCCTCCTGGCTCAGATCGAGGTTTGATTTTTGTGGTTACCTTTCTGAGCAGGTGGTGTCTTTGTTGGTAAGCTTTGTGTGATGCTGCCCATACTGTCAAAGAAGTGTATTGTTCAAGAGTGGTGACAGAGAAATAACATTGTTTTCTGTAGGCTTGTGTTTTGTTTATTTATAAAGCCCTTCGATACTGGGAAGTATTCACAGTCAGATTTCTTCTTAAAGTAACCCAAGTATAGATTTAGCTAGAGCAAATCTGGAGTGTAATGTTGATGAATGTCAGAGCAATGCTACTATTGACAGAACTGCTAAGGATAAAAGTTAGTGATTTAAATTGTTTACAGTGTGTGTCAATTCAGATGTGATGAGTGTTATTTAGCATTAATAGCTCTGCTAGCCATGTTATGCTGTTCCTTGTGGTACAGGTTTTATGACTGTGTGCAGATTCTTTCTTAATGTCATCAGTTCTTCTGAATTTCACAACTCTGATTACATAGCATCTGAAAAAAAACAATCTTAAACAAATTCTTAGATGTGAACTGCATAAGCAAACTGAAGCCATAGATAAGGAATAGAATATTTCCAGGGCATTTAGGTGACTTAATTTTTTTACTGTTCAAAACGAAAAATGTGGTCGCAATCCTACTGTGAGCACTACATAGCTTAGCATGAGGCCAGATTTTAAATCATTGAGCAGGTGATGTATTTCCACTTAGTTCTTTAAAGATGCTTTAGTGAAAATACTGCATTTTTACTTGTATGAAGGATGCTATTTGTTAGACATCTTGAAGACTGAATACTTTTAGTTTTCCCTATTTATTTCCTTTCCTCAAGAGAGCAAGAGAAGGCATATGCTGTGAGGGAAGGAGGACTGCTTCGAGTATCCTTGGTAAAATGATGACAAGTTAACCAGATCAGCCAAGGCTGAATAGAGGTCAGATCTTACTTCACTAGCCTTTTATGCTGCTCGAGAGACTGGGGTCAAGTACAAGACTAAAACAACTTCAAAACTGTACTGGAGAGGACTTTACAAGGTCTAAACATTGGAGGGAACATCTGTAAAAGCCAGGCAATTGTTTGATTAATAGAACCACTAAAGAAAGCATACTGTTTTGCTGAGGCACTAGAGCAGTTCTTCAGGAAAAAGTAGGAGAGATTTTAGGTGACTGGCAGAGCATGGAGAAGTTTCCAGTCTGTGGAGCTCTGAAGTTTGGAAGGGTGTAGGATTAGATCACTCTTTTGACACTGAGCTATTTTTTCAGTGCAGAGCTTTGAGCTGAGAGGAAAAGTTCACATATAATCCAGTTTTGAATTGTAAGATTTGTATTGGAAAGAACAGATAATATTTTCATATCATCAGGAAGTGACTTAAGGTGGGGTAGTACAGCTTGATAGATGTTAGCAGTTCTTCATAGGTTTAAGATGACAGTATATGTTTGTCTGTTTCTGACTGTGATCTTGGAGGAATGGCTCAAAATAGTGTTCTCCTGATAACAGGAGGAGAAAAGCCCAAACAAACTCAGAGTCAGCACTGCTAATAAAAAAAATTAAACAATGCCTTTGCATGGGAAGCGAACACAACCTGGTGATAGCATGTCACACTATTTTTTTTTTTTAAACTCAAATAAACAACTAATTTCATAAAGAAACAGTAAGACTTTCTAATGCGATAAAAAAACATATCCTATGGTGTATGTACCCTTTACGTAGAGTGTAGATGCCCAGAATTATCTTGTGCTATTTCTTTGTGGGCAGATATTAATTACCTATTCCCTCTGACCCCCGGTTACTGTTGATTTGCCCTGCTGTGTGTTGATTCAAAAACAATTCCAGTGTTAGTTGGTAGAGTTTAAGATGGCCTGCAGAGAACATACAGCTGAAGAGTCCTAACAGTTCCCGGTTTTGATTCAGAAGTAGATAGGATATTCCCACTTCCTTGGTCTCTTGTATTAAGAGATTACTTTATAAATTACATTTAAGGAAGGTTTTCTGGCTGTGAAATGTGCATGTTTTTTTTTTAATTTGCATGTCACCTGCCCCATATTTGCTTACAGAAGCAAGTGATTTCTGCAACAGGTGCTACCAACACAAGAGGACAGCATGAGTTCATCATGGTGCAGATAGTGTCAAACCAAGCCTATTTCTTTCTTCAGCAATGTGACAAGTCACCCTAGTATGGACAGTGTAGTACAAGTTTTACATGTTGACCTTAGCAAGACCGCTGACATGACCTCATCTGATTGTTGTAACTAACAATCTAAGGAAATGCAGTCTGCATGAAGTTGTAATGATGAATGCAGATAGATAACCATATTAGGGAATTGTTACAAAGATCTCATTGATGGATGGTGGCTCAGCAGAGTCTTGTTGGGTGTGTCTTACATCTAGTTCCAGTCACTCTTTGTATTAACAACATAGATGATCGCCAGTGTGCTTAATATATTTGTATGTAGGAAACTGGGAGAAGCTGTGGAAGTAATGGAGAAGCTACAGAACTAACAAATAACCTAACTGGAATTCAGTTTCAGCTTGACAAATTGTAGGTACGGTCTAACTTGGAGGTGCCTGAGCAAGTGTGATTGTAAGCTCTTCTGCGCTTAGTGAAATTTAAAATACAAAACGACAAGTTAAGAGATAGCAAGTGTGCAGAAAGTAGCCAGGAGAGGTTAGGGATATGTCAGGGTAAACTGAAACTAACTAAGTTTTGCTACAGAAATATAGCTATATCATGAGGTTTTATAAATGTGTGTGCAGGACAGTCTGAAGACCAAGTAATCCTGTTGGTCTACATAGCACACGTCAAGACTCACTCAAAATATATTAGATTTGACGTACTTTTCAAGAAGGATGTGGACAAAATAGTGAAAGCCCAGAGCAGAATAATTAGACCAACCAATGGTGCCACAAATGTGAACCATTAAGAAAGCAGGAAAAAAAAATTGTCAAGTAATAAGTGATTCAATTTTTTAAGTGTTCAGAAGTGTTGTAGAGAGAAGGGGAATAGTTTATGCAAATCATTCTTGCCACAGAGAACAAGATGTGATGTACTACACTGTAGCAACAGAAGTTCAGTTCAGATCCTGGAACTTTCTAGCGAAAAAGATGAAGTACTGCAAATGGCTATGAGAGTGTTTTTGAAGGTAGCTCATTAGAGACCTGTAAGTCAAGAATTGGCTGACATCTCCTAGGAGTAGCATAGATACAGTTGGTCCTGCTTTGGAACAGCAAGGCAGGGTAAGTAATTTCTTGAGGTCCCTTCTTCAGTTTTCACAAGAATTTGCATTTCAATAGGCTGGATCTCTGAGTAGAGGTACACAAACATTTAAAGTAAAATATGTGTTTTGGGATTCAAGACATAGAGAATAATGAATAATGCAGAAGGAAGATGTCTTGCTTGGCTCTAGGAAACTTGGGGCTGACTTGTCACCTTTAATTTTGAATTGATACGAAAGCGACTTATCTGCCATACCTTTGGGTATGAAAAGTGAAATAGTTGTTACATGTATAGTAATTTTGTGCCATATTTTTTATATGTCCAATGCCTGTGGAGACTGTCCAAAATTAATTAACACTTTCCTCTGATTCACCATTCTGGCTGGATCATAGAATCACTACAGTTCTGGTTGAACCTGCTGACACTGCTTATATATGAAAATATAAGTTTACCTTTTTTATGAGTATAATGCATGTAACTGCAAACATCAGTGATGTAATTTACTTGGTGTAAGATCACCTGAGAGATACTGGTGTAGAACAGTTAAATTTTAGCTGTCAGAAGCATTAAACTGTACTAAAATTAGTCCATGTGTGAGCAATTCTTGCATTTGCTTGCATTACTGTGAAGAGGGACAAGGCTTCATGTACGATAGTTATCTGGTACCAGCCTGGTTAATCATAAACTTAAGCATCCACAGAACCTAAAATGCAGCAAAGCAGTTGTGGTATGCTTCATCAGAGATGTTAAGGCAAGTACAGTGTGAACTGTTTCCTTGTGTATTCACCATTCAAAGCAGCTCTTCATTGATGATTCACCACTCTTGTCAGGAGTTTTGCTTTCTCAAAATAAGAGGTTGTCAGTTGGTCATCTAATTATTTTAAATAGGTGACAGAAAGGAAAAATAACTAATGCATTTGATCCTGCAGAAATGGGGAGCTAGTGATGAATTGGTCTCTGAATGTTTCTTTGCCTTGTATTATTAACTATAGTTTATAGGACACATAGCGACAAAGCAGGCATTGAAAGTTAAGGATAGATTTTAGGGTGAAATCTTTAAAGCCAGCAGCTGTTGCAAGGGAAGAAGAGCAGTGTATTGTGCATGCGTTTCCTCTGTGTCTAGGTTATGTTCTGTAGTAAACTGTACCTGTCCCTTTTTTTAAAATCTTAGTGTATTTGAATTTACAAATGAAAGTTACTAACTGAGGGGACAGTATATTTTGTGCTTATGTTGGTATTTCATCAATTTGCTTTTTAAATTCAGAGTCCTTTTAGTGCAGATATAGTCAATGAAACTTGAAGGTGAGGTGGTTTGTTGACCAAGATTCTTTCAGTGTAGATTGCCATAGTTTAGTGGAAATGTGCTCAGCAGTGTTTTATCTCAAGTCTGCAGTAACTGTAAGTAATAAAAACTTGTGAAATTGCTGCAAAATGTGACTTGTTTTATGATCATCTCTTGATGTAGGAGGTTTGGTCATGAAAATAGGAAATGACTGATTGAAATCACTGTTCATCCTTTCTTGGGAATCAACCCTGCTAATAATTTGCAATAGGTTGTGTTTAGCAGCAAAAAATATTATAAAAGGTGTTTTCATAGTACAGTAACATATTTAGGCTTTTTTAATCATCCTACACAATGTAACTTCCCAGGGTTCTTAGTTAAGTACACGTGGCAGGTTTATGCAAAAGGAGTGAATTTGAGGTGTTCCAAATGAGAGTTTGCACCCTGTAAACTGTGTCATGCTCTGGTTTTTGGTAACAGTTGTGTCTGAACACAGACTTTGTTTATTCATGTCACATCAGCTGGATAAATGTAGTAATTTTGTTGGTGGATGTTTTTTTGTTCTCACCCACCATCCTCTGTCCTCAAGTAGGAAGTAAAATGTTAGGCTTTGATTTTTGCAGTACTGGAATAAAAGGTCTCTGTTGGATCTCTTCATGTTGGTGTACTCTGGGCCAAAGGCAGGTTGGGTTCTGTGCTCTTCTTTAGAGGCTGCTTATCTGAAATGAAGACCTTCGGGTTTTTGTTGTTGCATATTTTCTTCCTGACTGCCTCTGAATAAGTACAGCCTAGAAAGTGAACCCCTGTAGTATTCTTCATTTTCCAAGTGGAAATAATATGGAGGAACCTATTGGCATGAAGTGAAGAACTGAGTCTGAATTTTGTTTAGTAATAATGTAGTTAACTAGGATATTAGGGTGAGTAGGAAACAATTTAATTACTTTCCAAATGTACAGCATAGTGAAGGATCTCTACATAGTGGTCTGATCTGTCTGAACCCAAGTGTGGTGTACACACAAGCATGTGTACAATAGCAAAGATGTATTTGGAATAACAAATCCTTTTGTTCTTGTTAGAGTTGGGTGCATACAATCAGATCTGCAAAACATGTTCTCTTAGTTCAGAGCTTACCATAGCAGGGTACCATTCTGAAGTGTTGTGAAAGGAAATGCTGGGTCACTTGACAGAAATCCGGTGTCAGAATCCGTTTTATTATTTTAATTACTTACATTAGTCTCTGATGGTAGCTTTGCATCATCTTTTTCAGGGTAACTGCTTGACAGCTGTTTAGGAATGTACAAAGGAATTTAGAGATGACTGCTGGGAGATTGTTTCAGCATAATACTGTGGGGCTGAAGCAGCTGGAATCCCATAGCTTCAGAGCTGTATGCCATTAATGCTGCACTACTAAGAACATTTTTAATCCTTGATGTTCTTTTTTCATGGGTGAAAAATGTAGCCTTTCTATTTTATTTTTAAAGGTAAGAAATTAAAAAGAGGTTGTTGTGGTCTAAGTAGGGGGAATAAGTTGTATTTCAGGCTGAGAAAGGTCTGCTGTATTTGTCTAATGTTGAAAGTTCTCTTTGAATGCAGGAGAGTTGTATAATGTTGTAGTATCATGTTTCTGCCTACTACATTTGTGACAAGGGATTTTGTGTTGACTAATACAGTGATTAACAGCAAAAACTACCTTTCTTCTCTATGTTATAAGACCATTGCCCTCAATGTCTTTTCTTTCTGCAGTGCATAATTGTGATTATGTGCCTTATCACACTGTGACACTTGTGCCAAAGTGTTGGGACTGGGGTTAGTATTTTCATGATTTTATGCTTTCTAGAATAAAGTAGAGAGAGCTTGAGCATTGTAGCTGTGTTTGCTGTCTTAGGAGGGGATTAGCTTATGTAGACTGGTTCACTTGTGATGCTGAATGCAGGTAACAATATGGATGAAAATTGTTGATGCAACAAGAGCTAGTAATGAAATAATACCTGCACTTAGAAAGGAGCTGTGCTGTTGTGAGGTGTGGGAGAGGAAAGGAAGAGGTTATCAACTCACTTGTTCAGTGGTGTTTGTTGTCTTCTCTCTATTCAGTCCATGTAGGTAGCTGAAATTTTGAAGCATATGACAGGTAACTTTAACCATTTATACCTTGCAGCAGTTTTCTTTGCTATCTATGGATCAATCTTGTGTAAGTTATGAGGGGGATAGAATTAGAGTTGCTTTAGGTTGGATTTCAGCAGACAATCAGTGGAAAGGAGGAAAGCTCTCTTGTGTATCCAGAAATATCCAAGGGATGGGTAGTTAGACTTAGCATTATGTTTATCATCTCTGGCAACTGAGTTCCTGAAAGCACACAAGAATGGATGTGCACATGATTTTTTTTCAGACATTTTTTCCATGTGAGTGACCTGTGTGTAAGGGCCTGGACAGAAGATCAGTTTTTGTAAATATGTGGCAGAGGTGATTTAGATGAAGAAGAACCTCTGTTGCTAGGAAAAATGAGTGTTTGTAGAAGTGGAGTTTCAATTCAGGCTGATAACATTACAAAGTCCACAATGGCAGATCTCTCATTTCTTGTGTAAGGACAACCATGTTGGGTTTTAACAGGCCTCAAATACGTGTTGTCCGTTGAGCAGTTTCCTTAATTTGTGATGCTTCCTTTAGTAGACCAAGTTATATCATGTGTGGCGAGGACAGAAAATGGAAATAATCTGACACAGCTTCTGGCAAAGAGGTGGCATCTCGTTAATTAAGACTTTGTAACTTTGACATGTGCCTTGTTTATTTTGTTGATGCCTATTTACAGTTTAATTTGTATTTCTGAAATTGTGTCAAGACTTGAGAGTGTGTACGGAATAGATCTTCTGTGGCATGGGTTGTTTGCTGTGGTAAGAATGTTGAAGCAACTATTTAATATCTAATTGGTAATATGGATGTTGCTCAATTTATTTGAATTATAAATTCCTCTTGGAGTATTCTAGAAGTGACATGGTAATAAAATTGAGTTTTTTTTCTGGGGAAATTAGTGAATGTGGGAGTTTGGTATTAGAGTAGTATGTTAGCATACATCATGATGGGCATGTACTGCTGGTAGGTTTTAGAAACTTACAATAATGATTCTTTTTTTTTTTTTCTTGGCTACCGTTTCTTTTTCAGGTATGTAAAACTTCACTGAGTTTCTCTGCTTTTTCCCTCTGTAGTTGCATGTGATGTTTCTTAACTGCTTTTTTTTCTTTCCCT
>NW_009951796.1:372507-382480 GCF_000747805.2 Chaetura pelagica | reverse complement strand
GGAAGAACTTTTTGCAGTTCTTGCTAGTTATTGCTAAAAAGTACATGTAAAAAGTTGCTTGTGAGTATTAGAATAACCACCATCCAGTAGAAAGTATGCTGCCTAGAGTAACGGATGGTGGTAATGTTCTTGTGGATGTAGGTAATAGTGTGCTAGCTTCTTAAATGTAACGTATTTTGGAATTTAAGAGTAATTTGTTTATATGTAATTTTTCTCTCTTTTTATTACACTGCTTTCCCAGCAAGGACAAGTTTGGAAGGTTTGCAAAGCTTTTCACCTTCCCTTTGCCCGCTTGCCCGCTTTCAGAATCGGTCTCATACTCCATGACTTCTGTCTCTACAGTCTGCAACTTGGTCATAGAAATCAATGTGGAAAAGTTCTAAAATGAGCTGTCATTTGAGTTCACTGTATTGCGTAGGAACGCCTAGCATGTAATTTAGTTTTGCATGAGACACAAATCTCCTTTGCAAATCCCTGTGAGAACTATAAAAGTAAATGAATATTTGAGAGAAAATGCCATTTGAGCACAAATTTCGTCATGTAAGTAACTGTGCTTTTGGTGTGTTGCTCCAAACTCAAGGGTGTAGCATGGCTCGCTAGTCAGAGTAGTTGAGAAGTGTGTCTGGCAGCATGCGCTGTAGCTGGCAAAAGTAGATGCTTCTCAGTCGTTTGTCCACAGAAACTGTTCTGATACCTGTGAAAGTTACTGAAGAGACTTGATGAATAATATGTCTTGCTTGCTGCTTTTAAAGCACAGCCTATGCTACTGTAGGTAAAGGAAATGAGCAAAACTCTAAGGAAATAGGAGACTTTAGGCAAGTATTGGTGGTTTTATTGTGGGATGGAAAATTGTCTTGCAGTTAACAGTTGAAAAGAAAATTAAATGCAGATTGGTGGGGCTTTTAGTTTTGTTTCACAAAGCATAGTTTCATCATTTAATGTGCCCTGCACTGATGATATGATTGAATTTTCTAACAGTGTATTAACTCCAGATGAATACAACACTACCTCAAACCAGGAATAGCATTAAAAGGAAACAATTTTTTTTCTCCTTCTTTTAGGATTGAGTTTTTTCCCTCACTGCTGTTCTGCACTAACTGCTTTGATACTTCCATGCATCTTTTTCAGTAGAAGAGCATCTCTGTACTGTTTCCCATTGCATATTTCAGCTGTGACAGTCCCTGCACTTTGCCTATCATTTTATCACCTGCTCACTAAAAAAAACAAAAAAAAAAATCTTCCTAGTTTGTCTTCAGATTTGCAACTCTCACTTAGCTTTAGATGGATTATTGTGATTTTACTCCATTTTTATTGTATTTTCTTACAGGCATGTGGGGACCCCAAAGCCAAACCATCCTATCTTATTGACAAAAACCTGGAATCTGCTGTCAAATTCATAGTCAGGAAATTCCCAGCAGTAGAAACACGCAACAACAATGTAAGTAACTAAATGGCTACATAAGTATTTTTATCAATGCACTTCAGCACTTGTTGCTCAGATCTGTGAGGTTTTATGTGTTCTTAAAAACGTCTGATGCTTACAGTTGCAGCTGGAATATGGTTTTCATATATCAGACAGGATACTTCAGTAAGAACTGTATACCATGAGTGTATGTTACACTGTAGTTCTGGATTGGTTTTGTTAGGCTAGTACCCTTTCTGGTTTTCTTTTTGCCTACTCTTTTCTGTTCCATTTCAAAGAATTGTCAATGGGAAGTAATTCTTCAAAAAAATCATGCCTTACTTTGATAGTAGAAATTCTTGGTGACCAGACTGATGGCAGAAGATGGAATTTGTATAACTCTTTGTGATGTGTTCTGAGCAGCGGATCAATAGAAGGCACCTGACTGCAAAGTGGGAAAATGTGTTAGCACTTTACAGGTGCTCTTGCCTATGGGGTCAGTCCTTGGGGAATAAGGAATGCTTTAGTATGTATGGAGAAACCTGGTGAAGTACAAAAATATAGAAATGTAATTGTTTCCTCTTCACATGTATCGAGTTCTTTTGCAGTAGGAAACTTTATTTTTCACCCTTCTGAATTTGACTTTGTAGCTATTCAGAGATCATTAGGATTATTAGATTACAGGTAGGCTTTTTAGCAGGTGTTACGCAGTTGTTTCCCTGTTCCCATCTGAAAGTCAAGGGAAAGATGTTTGTTTTACCAGCTTATACTTCTTTCCGAAAGTGGAGGTAGGTGTTGGGTTTGCATGTTCCTTGCATGCAGCTACCTGCATGTGTGCTTGAGAGGTTAAGGCTTGCTTTAATAGCAGTGGGAGTGATTAGTTTCTTGTACAATGCTAGAATTTTTTTGTATCTCCAGTAATAAAAAAAAAAATCAGGCAAACTTACCCTTATGGAGGAAACTATTTCAGTAACGACACTTTCTGACTTGGAAATTTGTACTTTTTGTACTGCTGAACATTACTCATCTTTGTATTCAAGTTGTTAGTAACAAAGATGGCATATTCTTAACCAATTTTATGTAAACATAGCATACCCTTTAAATTATGTTTGGTCAATGCTTCTGTGTTCTTTCAACTTCTGTGGCAGGTCTGCTCTTAAAAGTAAAAGGTGATGTATGTTGAATTTGTTTAATGCAGTTGCATGTGTGCTCTGTCTCTGGTTGTTGACTAAGAATTTGGAGCTCAACTGATGATAGGTATTTAATGATTTGCTACTGTGAAGTTTATGGAAAGAGATCAAAGTTAGCTTGATGTATTTTGACAGTCAGAGTTTCTAAAAGAGGACATGCTCATAATGTTTTGTCATTTCCTTGTGTTGATTTACCATGAGCCAGCCAGGCTTGTGTTTATTCAGCAGTTATCAAAAGCCTACCCTTTTTATGTGTGAGCACAGTTGAAAGTTGGAATTTCAACTTCTGGCAACAGGCAGCTGGAGTTTCCTTCCCTGCAGTCAGAGCTCATGTCAGTTGGCTTGTCTCAGTTTTTTACAGATGTTTTCCTGTAGAGTGAAGTATCTGCCAGAAGAAACCTTTGTCCGCAACAGATACCTGATGAGACAGAAGTCGTGTCATGTGCAGAGAAAGTTCTAGTTTGATCTAAGATAAATTTTTGTTTGTTAACTTGAGGCTCGAAAAGGCATCAGCATATAGCTTCTGGTCAGGAAGATGTTCCTCTTCTTGTTCTTCCTTTGTCTCTCTCCTCTTGCTGGCCAAAATCCATCTTGCCCTATGTTAGGAGGCCACAGCAGAGAGTTCCTGTAGTAGGGAAATGGGTGATCAGAGATTTAAAAGGTCAAAAAGCTTATTGGAACAAGGACACAATGATAAATCCTATGCTACAAAGGCTTCTTGCAGGAGAAATTGCTGAGAAATTGTAACCTTTTATTCCTTCTTGTGACAATTCCAGGACAGCCTTCCAGGGAGGGGTTTGGTTTTTTATGCTCAACTTGAGTGGTTGCTGTAGTTAAGCACTGTGCATTTATACAGTTAGTGACACTGACTGATGTGTCAGTGGTGATGTTGCTAAACAAGCTTGCACTCAGTGAGAGAAACACTGGTGCCTGCTTTTTTCAATTTTTTGGTCTATTCTTAGCTGCTAGTTTTCCTCTCGTGCCATCATTTAGTTGTTTTGTATCTTGGATGTGAACGGAACATTTTATTGAAGAGTGTGAGCAGTCTCTGCTGTGGTCAGATAGGTGCCTAATCTTGGAAAAACCTGCATTTTTGGTCTTTTGAAACAAGTTATTTTGTTACTGATAGCTTTTACATCACTATTTACAAAAACTAGCTCCTGGTCCTCCTTCAGTGTTTGACATGTTGAGTCAGTCTGGAGTGACATGTGGCAGTCACAGGTATTTCAATATTGTAACAAGAGAGAAAGCTTATGAGCAGTTCAAACAAAAATGAAATGCTTGATGAGTCCTTGCTGACCAATGTTTTTGGTCAGATCAGTGATCTGATTGTGTTAGTGTTGCATCAAGATAAGATTTATTTTTCCTGGATTTCCTTGACTAGCTTCAGAAGGAAAGTTTGAAAGGGATGCAGAAGCAGCCTGATTGTTGTGAAGGACTTTTAGATGTCCTCCTCTTCTAAGGCATACAGGAAAGGTTCTTGCCACAGAGAAATCTAAACAGTATTCTAAACTCCAAAAAATGTAGTAGCACCTAAAAATTACTCTTTTTCTCAATCCATGTGAACATTTATTGGCACTATAAAACCAGAATGAAATACTTCACCATGGGGAACTGGAAATGCAGAGAGAACAGCTACAGATATTCTGTGGATGGGAAGTGGGACCTGAAAAACCTGCTGGCTGCCCCAGTGAAGATCTGTGCCTTTGTGTGATAGAGCTGGCCTCCTTTCTGCTTCCCAAAACACCTCATATGGGAAGTAGTGAGAATATCTGCTTTCTTTCTTGAACATATGTTTTCCTTTTACTTGTATTGCTCCTCAGCAATGTCCCTGTAGAAAAGCTTCCTATATTTTTAAATGTCTGATGCAGAAGCTGCGGCTTAGTCACTGCTTAGCAGTAATCAGAGCAGTGGAGCATTACTCACAAGTTTTGTAAGTGTGGAGTTAGTAGGAGAAATGGCCATGTTCTTATATGATCTTTTTAAAAGCTGTTTTCCCTGTGTTTGTGCCAGTCCCCTTGTGTTTCGTGTTACCTCCACATTCAGTCTCTTAGGAGATAGTATTGGGAGGATTATTTTCCTGATTTATTTGTAATAATTTTCAGTTCTATTGAGTCAGCAGGGACTGGAAATAACATAATATGAGTGTGATATTTCCAGCCTGCCTGTCTTAGGATCTGTACATAGGGATTAGTTCACTTTACATTATATTTACTTTTTCTGCACAGGTGTGTTGGGTTTCTCCTTTTAGATCTCAGTATGTATGTTCGGTTTGTTTATGGGCTCTTTTGCAGTTCCACCTCGTAGTGAGCTGGTTGCATAGCAAGTTAGTTGAATGTGGGAAGAGCTGGTGTGGGCACAGTGTGGCTGGATCTCCTTGGCCAAAGCTTTTTAAAAGACATAATTCATGCTTTGATTAAGATCTTTCTTTTATAGTGAAATCATTGAAATAAGCACTGTATAACCAGTCTTGATGTTTAATATGTTAGCTGCTTCCAATAATGAGTTTGTTTCAAAACAACTAAATACAAATAATAGTTTGCTTTTTCAAGTAGTCCTTCCAGTCCCTGCCAGAGGTACAGTGCCAGAAGGAGCTAGCACTCACTAGCACTGTGCTAGTGCAGGGAGTTCAGAAATCCTCTTCAGTGGAAAAATTGGGATCTCAGCCATGCTGCCTTGGTAATTCTTTTTCTATAAAAAAACTTTTGAGGAAACAATATCTTCTTAAGAGTTAACTTGAGCAAAGTAACCTAAATCCCCAAGTTCAGTCAACTTAATTTTTGTCCACCTTTCTGGAGTTTTGGAACTCTTGTTTGGGAGACCAAATTTTTCAGACCCCTTGCTTCTTGCTTAAGCAGTAAAAACCCAACTCTCTACATTGCACTGCAAAACTAACTGGGTTTCTGGCCATGAGAACTGAAATCTTTTCCAAGTAAGAGGATGCCATGCTTTCCTTGCACAACTTCATGTTCAGCTCTGCTCAGTACTGCTCGGGGAACTTCCAGTGCTAAAGGGACTGAAAATGAGAGTCATTTTTCAAAACTCACCAGGGCAGTAGTTGAGCAAACAGATCCAAAACTCACCAGGGCAGTAGTTGAGCAAACAGGAGATCTTCCTGTATGAGTAATGCCAGCCAATGGATAACCATTCTCCATTCAGCTTTGTACAAGCGGTTGAGTTATCTTATGCTTGACAATAGGATGTATCTGCAAAAAACACAAATTGAACTAAAAATCATTCAGAATTGGAATTGCTTTGCCAATGCCTTGCTCTGATAGAACAATACCTACTGTTCAGATTTGTATGCAGTAGCATGTGTGGTGCCTTCAGTTTTTGCCTGACGTTGCAGCCTAAAATTACTTATGCTATAAAAAAATTGGAGAATACTACATAAAATTTTTCAGCCTGTTGTTTTTTCATAGTGATTCCAAAAGGTGATGTGAAATCTTGAAAGCTTTTGAAAATGTGCCACCAAACAGAACTGTCAAAATGTAACTTAATCTTTTTTTCAGAATTATAAGCACTATCAGCAGCAGGGTTTATATTCGTGGCTTAACCCTTGTTTGTGCATGAATTTGGAGAAGCATCCAAACCCTATTTAATTTGTCATTATTGGTTATAAAACATTATAGTACACTTCTTTAAGTCAAATCAGTCCATAAGTGTCGCTTGCCAAGGTAAACCACACCAGTCATGTGCTTGATCTTGTTGCTTAGTACTGTGTGCAATACCTGCAAAGGAGTGTGTGTTTGTAATGCTTAACCTGTTTTCTTCATCCATTCCAACTGAAGCCCTCTCTGGATTTGATGATTGTTGACTTAAGTCCTTGACTGTTAAAAGCCAAAGAAACCAAAAAACCTCATTAATACCTAAACAGTGTTTTAGTTAAGCAGTGTTGCTAGTGTGCTTTCCAGAATTAATTTTCATGCATTTAAAGTGATTGTTCTTTGATGATTCCATGACAGAAATGTAAGTATGCAGGCAGCTAGAGACATATGTCCAAAACATTGATCTGTAGAATAGCACAGAGAGGGATTTTATTCTGTAAGTAGCTGTGTTGCCCGTGTCAAGAGCTGTGGCTAAAACTTCTATGATAGAATAATGTGTAATGAGCCTGAAGTAGGAATTGTATGAGTTGATGTAAAAGCAATTCAGAGAATGGGGAAACTGTTCCTTATGACTGACAGGTAGACGAGTTTTTAAAGACGAGCCTCGTTGCTCCAATTGTCTGCAAATATGAATATGGTCAACCCTGGGGACAACAGCACTTGTCGAGAGGGTCATGGGTGGCTCTTTCCTTTTCAAAAGAGTTAAATTAGTGCTAGGAACTTGCAAACTGAAAATAGATCTCACAGTAGAAACATGAGTAGACATGTGAAATGGTCTTTGATATCTTTTTGTATGCAGCATGTCACTTCAGAGGCTGCTTTTGATTGGAAAAAATAAAGCCAAGGACACATCCATCATTCTACAGTTAGTTTACAGAATTTAGACCTTGTTTTCTTAATTTTATTAGATCCTTCTTTCTCGCCCACCATTCTGCTATGGATTTTGTAGACTGAGAACTTCCGTTCACGCGAGTTGAGTTTTAAAAATCATCTAAAGACTGTCCCGCTGACAAGTGGAGCGAGTATAATAAACAATGCTAAGGTTATTGACAGAGATTATTTGCTTCTATCCCCAGAATTTTAACAGTCAGAATTTGTAATACTGCTTTTTGGGACTTAGTTTCCAGCTAGTAAGATGAAGCTGTTGTTGTTTTCTCTGAAGACAGTGTAATATCTCTGGTATTGGTTTGTAGCAGACAAACACAAGTGTTTAGCGATAGATACTTGAAGGAAAAACAACACTGATAGAAGAAGGAGAACGTTGCCCTGCCAACTCTCTAGTCATGGATTGTGCTATAAGGCATTTATTCACATACTACTGCTACCAAATAAATTATAAAGTAGTTAGAGAACTACAGTTAATCTGTGGTTTTCCATGCATTAAACTCTCTAACCAATCTTTTCTTGTTGTCCAGTGTTTTCCCTGTGCCTTCATATTAAATTTGTATTCATTCACCTTGTTAACATGCCAGCACCTGTCATTACTTTCTTGTCTCTGAGACACTTTGTTCATGAGAGTTTTAAGTGAGGCTGTGTTGAACTTGCTAATTTGTTCTTCAGTTCTTTTAATGTGTTTTTTCTAATGTAATTTCTCTGTGTATGTAGTAAGCTATGCAAAGATTTTGGGGGTTTAATATGAGGAAGGAAAGGCAGAAGACAGCTTGGTAATAGTATCTGTTTTGTTGACAACCTGTTTCATGAAGTGTCAGCTTCACTCTTTGGTATTTAAATCCCTATTAAAAAAAAGATTCAAATGTTATTCAAGATATGTTTTCTTGCTAATATACAAAACTCATTATTTCATTTTATCTTGCTATATTATGCTAAAATTTCTACAAATTAAATCTAATTCACCTCATTCAACAAATAGGCTGTTTTCCTTGTCCTTTTAACTTGTGCTTCATATTCTTTAAGAATAATTAAACACTTCTGTCTAACCAATCAACAAGGTATGGTTAGCTATAGTGAAAATAGTCTTCTAATACTAGTTGTTTTTATAAAGAGTTATTTCTTCACCTCATCTTATTCTCAACCTTCTGTTGAATATTTGAAAAAAATGCTGGCTGATAAATGAAATTGAAGGCTAAGGAAAAAGCCTCAAACCAAATAGAAATGATAAGGCACCAGCTATTTCTTAACAGCTGTTCAGAAATGAGTAATGGAAAGTTTTGTTGCAGAGGGTGTGGAAAGAGCAACACCCACATTCCTGAGAGATAAAAATGCAAGTAAACCACCAAGACCTTACATGCTTAACAGTTAAGAGTTGGAAGAATGATCACCTTAACTATGTAGCAAAGTTTTAGCATCATTTAGGTGGAAATATTTCTGGGAATGCAGGTAACTAGTTAAGATTGCACAGCAATGATTCCCTAGCTTTTGGTTCAGTGTAATAAATACCTCCCTATTTTCTCTTAGTTAATGTACAGCTTCACTGACTGAAGAAAAAGATGATTTTGCAGGCACTGTCTCCTTTTTTAGCCACATGTCCCCACTTTGTTTTTTGTGGCCCAAATAGCCTGTGGCTTTGAAAGTGTCCAGAAGTGGACACTAAGTTGCTGGTTTTTATATCAAACACAGGTGTTGTTTACCTATGATCTTGATAGTCTGCCTTAGTATTGCACCTTTGTTAGTCTGAGTTGGGATTGCAGTAGGAAAAAGTTGTTAGAGCACATGTGCAGTTGCAGTGTGAGTTGTAATGTCATAATCTTTCTGCACTAGAATTATTATAATTATTCCTATTTCTGAATGATAAGATATGGTCTGTTCTGAAAGCTCGTGAAGCAAGTCTTAAAATTCATCCAATTCCCTCTTGGGTGAGCTTCACAGAAACAAGCCCTTTTCATGCTTGGCATTTTAAAACCAAATCCCTTGCAATAAATAGTTAAAACCAAAGGATTAGGATGAAGATGAAAACCAAGCCTCTTAGGTGGTGAATATTTTTGATGTAACAACTGTTGACTGAGGAAGCAGCTCTGAAACTCCAAGGTGCTCTTTCATTTAGGGAGGTCCTGAGCATGGAGGCAAGTTGACCCAAGACTTGCTGGAGCTGTGCAGACCTGCAGGACCTCCAGGTGCTGTGGAGGATGATGATGCTGGATGCTTCATGCTCTGAGCAGAAATTAGGTCAAGTTCAGTGTACATGTTGGGAAAGGTGGGAGCTAATTCATACGGAGGCTTGAAATACAATTCATAGGATTTATATTTGGAAATAAACTTAGTACAGCAGCAGTTTAAAGGGAAATAACCCATTTCCTGCTGCATGAGATCACAGAATCACAGAATATTAGGGGTTGGAAGGGACCTCCAAAGAGATGTTCAGAAGTTACAGAATAAACACATGTACTTGCCCCTGTTTTTCTTCTTAGTCCCCGCTGATGACTATGTGAAAGGAAATTAAATTTTACTTAGGGCAGGCATTCCAAGTCAAACCTTCCAAGTTAAAGCTGTTGCTCTGGTTTAAGAGGAGGCAGGAGTGATTTATAGTGTAGCCATTCCAATTTGCTCATAACTGTGAATGTGCCTTTTTTTCCTTGGATATAATGGAGGTTTTATGGCTCAAGGATTCTATAAACCATAATTCCATCTAAAAATTGTGAGGAAAGCAGCAGAAATTATTTCATGTATGATACTATGGTCTAGTAGTGGTCTAGGCAGTTTTTTTCTTTTATAATTTAGAGGAGTTTTAGTGCTTTACATTAAACTGAGAACACTGAATATGGCTTTGTCAAGAGAGAGAGATGAAGTGTTTTCAGTCTAACCTCTCAGGAAAATAA
>NW_009951796.1:333890-369873 GCF_000747805.2 Chaetura pelagica | reverse complement strand
CTCTACTGCTTATTCTGTGCTAGAGGTAGAAACTGAGGTCAGGGATCCCTTCAGGCATCAAGCTGTAGGAACAGATCTTGAGTTTACACTCTCATGGAACTGCACACTCTTCCATCATTTCACTTCTTTGCAGCCAACATGGACAGTTGTTTAGTCTTTGAAATTAGCTTCAGCAGATGACTTTCTTTTCTGCATGAATGACCTTGGCTGGCATAAGGCTTACCTCTGGCTTCCCAGGGACTTATATATGCACTGGTATTGATGCACAAGACAGGGACAAGGTGTGGGACAGCACTTCGATAAGTTAATCAGCTGCAAAGATGCACTTGTGAACAGCATCTGCTCAAAATAATTATAATTGGCTAACATACTAAATGAAGTGGCAGAGAAAGGAATAATACGATAATTGGGGTGCTTGAATAAATAATTAACTCCCAGTTGTACATGACAGATTTTTTGTCTTCGTGATGTTTGTCATGTCCAATAATTCTGAACTTTGAGCGTTAGAACTCGTAATTAAAAACTAAAAAAGTCAAAACCTCCTGCTTCTCTTCATCTCTGCTAGCCTGGAATAGTCTTTGATATGTGAAATGAATTAGATGCAGTAGGTTTTAACCTTAAGTTTAATTTCAGAACCAGGTCAGTAAAAACGTTTTGACTGATGTTAGAAAAGTTGGTGAGAAAACACTACTGATGAAATTATTTAGTCTCTCTTGTGCTTGGAGTATTGCAGTGTCAATACACAGCTCACAGCATGAAGTAAAGAACTAGGATACTGCTTCAAGCCTGAGCCTTGAGAATATCTCCAAACTAACCTTTGGTCTTCTTTTTAGTCCCTTTCAGATGCTCTGATCTCACTCCAGATGGTCTATCCTCGAAGAAATCTCTCAGCTGATCAGTGGAGAAATGCACAACTACTGAGCCTCATCAGTGCCCCCAGCACAATGCTTAATCCTGCACAGTCTGACACAGTATGACCTTTTCATTTGCATTGGATGGTAGAATTAAACAAGTTGTTCTGCAGTATAATGTAGGAAGATTTTATTTTCTATTTAATTACCCTTACATGGTTAGCTCATGCCTTAATTTTTGGTATTAGATAATCAAAAGATAAAAGGCAGCAATGTTAACTACTGCAGTGTAGAAGGAAGGAATCCTGTCTACTGTCTGGGGTATTTGTGGGCCAACAGGCTGAAAATCAGAAGTGACATAAAATCTTTACTATAAAATCTTAAACATGTTAAAAATCTTTAACATAAAATCTTTACTATTTGCATTCTCTCCCTCAGTTATAATATGGATGGTCACCTTTATGAAAACTTAAGTTAGTTTGTGATTAGTGTACCTTAAAAGCCTTTAGTTCTTGAGTGTTTTTATATGCAATGTCTTTTGAAGCTAAGTATGTGTCCAAGTTTGTTCACTGTTTTTTTCAAGGTGTTATTGGACAATATGGAAGTTCATTTAAAGCTCACACTCTCCATTTCTACAGGGATAAAACAAGGCCCTGTTAGTAATCAGAGTTCAAGGCTTTCATTGTCCCATTTTTTTCTAAATAAATGTTTCTTATGAAATACAGTCTTTAATGTAATTGGTCTGCTACAAATGACTGTTTTTTTTCAACAGATGCCATGTGAATACCTCTCTCTGGATGCAATGGAAAAATGGATCATTTGTGAGTAAAAAAATTCTGAAGTAGCTCATGGTTGTATAAAAAAAAACCAACCACATTGGAAGGACTATTGGCTTTTCAGTAGAAAAGATGGTACATTCAAAATAGATTCTAGAGAACTTGAAGAAATGTTATTTGTGCGTATCATATTCCTATACGCTGTGAAGTCTGATTTCAGCATATAATGGACTGGAGTTTATCATCAGTTTATTCCAGACTTTATTTAAAAGTAAGTTTTAGTCATTCTGATGATGATAGCTCAATAGGCTCAGCATTAAGTAATTGATGTTACAAAAATACCTTCCCTAAAACAGTGTGGGGTATTTTGTATGTAAAAACCCCCATATTATCCATTAAACAGTTTATCAATGAAGTATTTGAACTATTTAAGAGAAAATGCATAGTAATCTCACTGTTCTCTTACTCTGTGCATCTGGTTTGTGACATACATCAATGTGAACTTTTGAAGTTGGATTTATTTTGTGCCATGGAATCCTAAATAGTGATGCTACAGCTTTGAACCTTTGGAAACTTGCACTTCAAAGCAGCTCTTGCTTGGCCCTCTTCCGAGATGAAGTGTTCCACATTCACAAAGCTGCAGAGGACTTGTTTGTAAATATACGAGGGTAAGTTTTTGTCCTCTTGATCTCCTTTCAGAATCGCCTTTGAAACTATCGATTAATGAAGAGCTGTTTTGAAAATGTTAGCTCATCTAAGTTCTGCTTGAAGACAGTGGCTACTCAAACATGTTTACTTAGCATCTGGATTGTTTCAATCCTGCATAATTTTTCAGGAGCCTTATTTAATAACCTTCTTCTAATTACAGTACTGAGAAAGCCTGATGAATAAGACTTAAAAAGGAAAAGTTGAAGTTGCCCACAAGTCTTAATGTAGGGAAGAGAAATTACATCATGAATGCTGAGTTTGCTTGAAAATTTACAAGTTTTTGCCACTGTTTCTGCAATACATTGTATGAAACTCAAGCAATAACAAAGTTGAGGTCTCTACCAGTTAATACCAGGACCACTTGAGCAGAGAGGGTTGTAGGTTTTGGTGTCCAGTTCTAGAAGTTAGCTCTGAGCAGGAAAATGAGTCTTGTGTAACTTTTTTGCTGTATCCTACTTGCTGTGGCATCACAGCTTTTTCAAAGTTGTGCTACTGATACTTATTACTGTGTTGGCTTTTTTACTTGCAGTTACAACAAGCGTATTAATGACATCAGAGAGTGCAAAGAAGCTGCTGTTTCACATGCGTGAGTACACGACAGTGTTTTTCTACATACATTTTAGTGTTTTTCTTAGTCAACTTGGAACATGAACAGAATTTGTTCAATGTTGGACGAATTATGCATTTTCAAATGAGATAATGTACTGATAGTTCTTTTAAGTCTGGATTTGCCCAATGGTATGCCATTATTGATTTGACTTCCCATGATTTAGATGGTTTTTCAGATTTTCAGGGCAGATTAATATAGTTTTATATATGCTCCAGTTTTTGTCTATGGGAATGGAAACCAAACAGATGTTTTAGTGCAGTCAAATGCAAGTCACAGACCAGGGCAGAGAACTTTTTTCTTACAAGTTTAGTCATACTTCGGGAATATATAGCATTGGTGATGGGGATGCCAATTTTAATTGAACCATGTCCTTGGAAATACTGAACTTCAGAAGCTGGTATGGTGTGAACTGCCTGTGGCTGGGCTTAAATGTTTGGAAAAATCCAGTGTGGTGTGTTGAGCACAGTGGGTGATGTTTTGGTGTGTTCTTTGGTGCAGCGGTTCAATGCACAGAGAGAGACGCAAGTTTCTGCGTTCGGCGCTCAAGGAACTGGCGACTGTCCTCTCTGACCAGCCAGGCCTGCTGGGTCCCAAGGTAATGACTGTCCTTCTGGTTTGCATTTAGCCAATTTTGCTTTTTTTTGGGAAATAACAACCCCACACTTTGAGAGCAAACCTACTTGGGTTTGAAGATTTCAGGGAGTTGTTGCCTCTTAATGTGCACGAGGTGTCCAAATGTTGCACAGTTCTATAACCTTCAAACAACTTCTCTTTTTCAGGCACTTTTTGTATTTATGGCTTTGTCCTTTGCTCGTGATGAAATTATTTGGCTGCTTCGTCATGCAGATAATATGCCAAAGAAGAGTGCAGATGATTTCATAGATAAGTATGTAACAATTTCTAGTGTGATACAAAGAGGGTGATATGGAAGGGCTAGGACTGTTCAGCAAATCTTTACCAGGGTCATCCAGAAACTGAAGGGCATGGGTGAAAATTGGTGTTCTCTAGAAAACTTATTGATAAAATAGAAGTATTTTTTATAAGTTTGTACTTTTTTTCCTTTGAAAAAGCAAAACAAAAGAGAACCTTATGTGACTTTAGTGATCTGCATTGAACAAATCAGTGAGGTGGGGAAGAAAACAATCGCAAAGCTTGGTATGTAGGATGTCTCCTGTATTGTAGCAACACTGTCTTTTAAACCAGATAAGATTTAATTCTATAATACAGCATTACTGTTCTCATGAACAGAAGATAAAAATGAGAAATGAGTTTTAAGAGCTTTATGATATGGATAGGCAAAATGGCACTAATTATCTTTGAGGTGTTTTCAAGATTATGGAACACAGGATGGATGGGAAGTCTCTGTACTGACCCCAGGCATTTAAACAAGTGACAGGGACAAGGTTTATTCTACAGCTGGAATAGGAAAAACTCTTTAGGGTTCTTTACTGGACTAGGTGTTAGGGATGGAGGTCCCACAGCCTCTCAGAAATAGGCTGTGCAAGGATGGTTTTAAAAAAAAAAAGCTAACCAAAACCAACCAATTATCTTAATGAGAATTATTTTTTTCATATTGAGCATGATAGGAAGGTTTCTTCAAAAAATATGTGAGTAGTTATACACACCTTGGAGATAACCTTGAGGGCACCCTGGTATCCACTGTTGGATGGATTTTATCTTGCAGAAAAAATGACCTCTGTAAACTCTTGTGCAAATGTGAACAAATCTTTTCTTATAGAAATAGCCAATTCGTAGTAGTTTGAAAAGCAAGGTAGAGGAGGAAATAATCTTGAGAAGCATTTCACTGGGAGAAATAGGTTTTTATGTGTTTGGATGTTTTCTTGTTTGTAAGCTCTTCCTCATCTTGCCTAGACACATAGCTGAGCTGATATTCTACATGGAGGAGCTCAGAGCTCACGTGCGGAAATACGGGCCTGTGATGCAAAGATACTATGTGCAGTATCTCTCTGGCTTTGATGCAGTGGTCTTGAATGAGCTTGTTCAGGTATGTCAGGGCTGTGGTTTTGGGTTCTTAAATGAAAACTTTGGAAAGGGTTTTGTCTCCAAAATGTCCTTAGCAAATGCATCCTAGTTTGTCGATTTTCATGGCCTTTATGGTATAAATCACGTTCGGTTACTCTTTAGTTTTGGGATATAGGGTTGTGCTGTTGCTTGTTAAATGAATACTTGAAATATTAATCAGTGATAAGTTTAGAGACAGTGAAACTAGTACTGCCATGGAAGGAGCGTTGTAGCAACTTACTTGAAATTGAAATAATCTTGAAATGACAGGCTCGCTGAACTGTCGGTTTTCACCCTGATGCCCACTAGATGGAGCCCGAATTTCGTGACTAGGTCAGGTACTGAGACTCGAGAAGCTTGTGCTAGAAGCTGCCTGGTTGTGTTCAAAAGTTTGCCAGTTGCCATAAGTTCCCCACTTAAATACTCTGTTCATTTAAAGGGCCTATTTAAGCAGGTTAAATACCAGTTTGTGTCACTGTTTAAATTATTACATGTGATGGAATCCCTGGGTTTACTTTGAACATTTGGGGCTTTTTCACTGGTAACTTACTTGTTAACAGCTCTTTTTTTTCTTTAGTCACAGAATAGAGTATTTTTTTGGTTTGTCATCAATTACAGGGAAATTATTTCTGAGATTTAACTTAGAAATGCTTTACCATGGCACAAGTTTTCTGTATTTATGTAGGATAATCCTTAGGATCAACCTGAAATGGGAAATAAAAAGCTTGAGTTTCAGTTTTAATTCATCCGTAACAGGTATCAAGCACCAGACTAGACAAATGATGGATAATTTGGGATTTTTTTTCAGTCTTGAGCTTAATATGTCAGTTATAGCTGGAATTAAGAGCAACTTCTGTATTCAACCGAAATACGATCTTACCAGGTGCTGAAACTGCCTTTTCGTGAGCTGTTGCATGTTGTCAAGTTTGGAAACTTGATAGGCCATCTTTCAGGTGGTATCAATCAATGAAGTCAATATTAGTAAAAAACTATAGAGAGAGTGGGAAGCCAAGTGATGCTGTTATGGGCTCCGTTGTGTCCTGCCATGGCCAGATTTTCTTGGTAGATGGATCAGGTACCTGTACTGTTCAGAACAACATTCAGCATCCATTTTGTAAATGGCTACAGCCTAAAATTTGTGGGCATATAGACTGACAGATTGTTTAGTTTTAAGCAGATGTTGGTTTGGAAGCAGGCTTTTCTGGGTATCTGTCATCAAACAATGAATTAAAAATGGAAAGCTGCTAAATAGCACTATTGTGAATAGTCCATCAATTAAGTTGCTGTGTGTAAATTATTTTACAGTTGATAAATTGGGCATGGCTATTGACATGGTTTCATGAACCAAGCTTGAAATAACAATGACAACATTTATTTCAGAATCTTTCCGTGTGCCCAGAGGATGAGTCAATTATCATGTCCTCTTTTGTGAACACAATGACTTCACTAAGTGTGAAACAAGGTAAGTTTAAATGAACTTGGGAAAAAAGTAACAGAATGGTGAATTTCTCTGGACAGCTTCTTCACTTTCTTTCAAGCCATCAGTAGAAGCAGATAACTTGTATCAACTGAACTTGTTCACTTGTTTCTCTTTCATTATGGTATCCGCTTCTCCTTGTATGTCCCCTTTCCCGGGCAGCACTATGCAGAGAGAGCTGTTCAAGAATGCTATTGGGAAGTAATCCAACCTTTTAAATAAGAATGCATATTATGCATGTTTTCATCTAGATATTTCAATGAGTGTGGCTGTAATGGATTGAAATTCTTAGGTTAAAGCATGAGGTGCAGTGTCCACAGAATTCTTGAGTACTTAGGGTTTTTTTTTAATAAGACCTGACATAGGATATTAGAATTTGTAGCTGTGTTCTTAAAAGCTTTGTTGTGTGTTTTTTCCTTATGCAGTTGAAGATGGAGAGGTATTTGACTTCAGGGGAATGAGATTAGATTGGTTTAGATTGCAGGTAAGAAATTGTAAATATGCATGACACTTTATTAACTTAAAATTCATGTTTAATGAATGAATGCTCTTCTGGATAACTCTCACACTGTAAGTGGATGACAGGCTATCTAAGGATAACCTGTTTTTAAAATAAAACAAATACCTAGGCACATAATTTGTCTGCATGGAATTGTGTTTGCAAGTCATTCTTTGGGGTGATGACAATAGTTGGAAAATACAACGTGTTGAGGATGAGCAGGTAGTTGGCAACTGTGCAGTGTATCGAGTGTGATTCAGCCTGCCCAGCCAAAGGAAGAGAGAGACTGTTCAGAGGGAAATCTGTGTTCCATGAGCTCCATTCCATGCATTGCAATTAACAGTATCTTCCACTGACTTAAGAAAAGGGGAGGACCTTTTAGTCTGTAAATCAATTCTCTCAAGGTGAGATAGATGTGTTATTTTTATATTTTCAAAATATGCCTTTTTTTTTTCCCCAAGATTGGACTGTTAAAGGAGGGGCTTTCAAGTGGATGTCAATACATTTGTTTTACAGTTCATCTGTGAAATGGTGTCATGATCAAATGACTTCTGGAGACTTGATTGAAAGGCAGTTAGCTTTTCCTAAGTTACAGTGGAAAGATAAAATATTCTCTTCACAGCCTTTAAGTATACAGGTGTCCTATGCTTACCATAACCAGTATTTAATCTCTGTTAAATACTCTTGGACAATGACAATGGATTTTGTTAAAAAAGCAGCTGTAGATTTAACACAAGTTTTCTTGTCTTTCCAGGCCTACACCAGTGTTTCTAAAGCTTCACTTGGTCTTGCAGACCACAGAGAACTAGGAAAAATGATGAACACAATCATTTTCCACACAAAAATGGTAGATTCTTTGGTAGAGATGTTGGTGGAAACCTCGGATCTTTCTATATTTTGGTATGTTACAAATTTGATTGTAGACGCTTTTTATTATTTTTTCTTTGGTTTGTCCTGGCACGTGTAAATTTTAAATAGCACACTTTATAGGATTTGCCAGTAGTAGATTCCATTAGAATTTCTGGTTTCCATCAGAATTAGTTTGATAAAGGTATTTCTGAAAATCTGTCAGAGAGGTCCTCCAAGTAGTCACATAACTGATCTAGCATGCAGATGCTTCCTTAATATGTGTCACAGAACCACAGAATTTTAGGGGTTGCAAGGTATGTTGAAAGATCATCCAGTCCAACCTCTCTGCCAGAGCAGGATCCCCTGCAGTAGATGACACAGGAACATGTCCAGGGAGGTTTTGAGTATGTCCAGTGAAGGAGACTCCATAACTTCTCTGAGCAGCCTGTTCTAGTGCTCTATGTCACTCTCACAGCAAAAAAGGTCTTCCTCATGTTTACATGGAACCTCTTACTCTCCAGCTTGTACCCGTTGCCCCTTGTCCTGTCACTAGACATCTCTGCCAAGAGCCTGGCTCCATCCTCCTGACACTTGGCCTTTACATATCTATCCACATTAATGGGGTGGGGTCTCCTTCAAGCTCAAGAGACCCAGCTCCCTTAGCTTTTCTTCATAAGGGAGATGTTCCTTCCTCATCTTTGTGACTCTGCACTGGACTTTTTCAAGCAGTTTCCTGTCTTTCTTGAACTGACAGACCCAGAACTAGACTATTGCAGATGTGCCCTCACCAGGGCAGAGTAGAGGGGAAGGATTGCATTTGTGGAAAATTGCAAGTTTTAGCAGTGACTTTGTGGCAAAGATCAGAAGAAAAATATGGTGGTAATACTATTAATAGAGATGCAAGTAAAATGCCTAAGAAGTGAATTTGAAAACAAGCTTAATTGAAAGCATGATGCAGTTTTAGTTACTAAGTTGTAACTAGAAATCTGACATGAATAGCATGTTTGATTTGGATGAAATAGACTTGATTTGCAGCAGAATTAAATATGTATTGCATCTGAGTGCCTTTTTCTGATCAGTTTTTATAGTCGTGCTTTTGAGAAGATGTTTCAGCAGTGTTTGGAGCTTCCCTCTCAGTCGAGATACTCAATTGCATTCCCGCTGCTTTGTACTCACTTTATGAGCTGCACCCATGAGCTATGCCCAGAAGAGGTAAGTTGATAGTTACTTTCATCTCCTGTTTAAAATAGAAAAGATCTTTGTTATGGCAATACAAGGCTTGAGGGAGGAGAGAGATACAAAAAGGGAAGTCAAACACAAACATACGTTATGTGATTCTTCACCAATAGATCTCAAAATGCTTTTCTGAACTATTATCTTTGCTTTAGAGAGAGATTAAGGTAAGGTAAGAAGTGTAGATGACTTTCCTGGGGTCATGCAGGCTGAGGTGCTAATAAATCCTTTGTACCTATTAAAATTCACTAGCAGAAGTCTTTCCCATGCTTCATAATCTTGCAGTTAGAAAAAGGAAATGGGAAGTAGGGAGTTCTAGGGCTTGTTATGTTAAGTGTTTCTTTAGAAGGTTTAAAAAATCAAATCTTAAATGACAGACAGCATGATGCATTTGCTTTGGCCAGACCTGAGTAATGCAGACCCTTTTTGATTAGAATTAAGAATTAAAAAATGGAGAATGATGCTTACAGAAATGGACCCTCTTGCTTCTAACCCATCTTGCTTCTAAGGACATGGGGTTTTTGTTTTAATGAAACATCCTTTAGTACATTTCCTGTATATCCATTGACTCTGAAATTACTCCAAGGGTTCACTCATTTTGTGCAGTGCTCATGAAAGTGTCTTTTCATTCTTAGCAGTGCTCATCTGGAACAATTAGCTGAATAAGATATTTTGAAATATGCATGATGTGGATTTCTCTTTACATGACAAACATTACATGTTCTTCTGCTAAGCTTCAGCTCAATTTATGTCTCTAAAATATTTTTCCCTGTATACTTTGCTTTAAACAGCTGCAAACTCTTATTTATATAGATAACCACTAAAAAACTTAGCAGGGAAGCTTTCCTTCAGGACAAGAGATGTCTTTCAGAACAATTAAAGTAACAGTAAGGAATTAGTAGCCAAAGTCCACTGGACACTAGTTACTGTGAATTCAGCTGCAGCAAGCATGTTTTGCCACAGCCTGTAGAAGTTGGAATTCAGTATCTGAGTTGTATGAATTGGTAGCTGTTATCATTTTGGAAAAACCAAATTTGTTGCACTGTGTATCATGTGTGGTAGTGTGGCTTTTGGAAAGTAGAATTCAGTGGGGAAAGAAGGGTTTCATTGAGATGGAAGGCTGTGCTTTTGCAAATCCAGTGACAAAGGAACTGAATCCAGAAATTAGTGCAGCAGAGCTTCACTATTGACTTTTTCAGTGATGTGAAGAAACTGTGCTTTACAGCTTGAGTTGCATGATTTTTTTCCTCTTAGATCTGATACTGGCACAAACTAATGAATTGGAGATTCACAGAAACCTTGAGTATTGGACACTTTAAAGTAGATTCATGCAAAAATCCAAAGTAAAAACCTATTTGTAAAATAATTTTGCTTCTACAGAAAATGTTTTGCAAAATTTAGAAAGCAAAATATTTTAAATTCTAATAATACACCATTTTGATTTTGACCATTTCCTGGTTCAGGTTGCTTGCAAAACAAATCATCCCGGAGCTGAGACTACTAAGGGCTAAAGAATTCATGGTTTCTCATATCCCTTGTACGTGATTTAGTGTACTGCAGTACAGCAGTTGTGTTTTGTGAATCCTGTAGGACTAACAGGAAACTGTTTTCCTCTTTGACAGAGACATCATATTGGAGATCGTAGCCTGTCCTTGTGTAACATGTTCCTGGATGAAATGGCCAAGCAGGCGCGCAATCTTATCACAGACATTTGCACGGAGCAGTGTACGCTGAGTGATCAGGTCAGTGTGGCTGTCTCTAGTTTCGTTCTCCTTGGAGAGTTACTAGGTTATTCAACTTGCTCAATTGTTATGGTCTATTTCCTGATCACGTTTTTTTTCCCCTCTTTTGGGCATGTTGTCTGTTTATAAAGTGGAAGGTGGTTTGAGGAAACCTTTACATGAGAGTTGTGTAGTTGGTTGTCAAAAGAAGGTGTTACTTGTGTGATGCAGTCTTCACCTGGACCATAAGGTTAATTTGTATCTCATGGCTACTAAGAAGTTGGGTTTTAATTTGGAAGACTATTTTTTTCTTCTCCTAGTTGCTGCCAAAGCATTGTGCCAAAACCATCAGTCAAGCAGTGAACAAAAAGTCAAAAAAACAGACTGGAAAGAAAGGAGAACCTGAAAGGGAGAAACCGGGAGTAGAAAGCATGAGGAAAAACAGATTGGTTGTGACCAAGTAAGCTGCTTCTGTTCCTTTCACCTAGGATCCCAAGTCAAAATGTGTTTTACAGACTGAATGCTTGCTTAATTTATCTGAGTAGCCTTAATTGACTGTAAATATGACACCTGTTTGTGAGCATATGATGCTTCTGTAGCTTTGTGTAGAGACTGAAGTCTCTTATGTAGAGAGGTAGGAATTAATTTCCTCAGCTTGTTTCCTTTCCTTAGCAGAAGGGATCCCTGTGCTGTAGTTAGGCTTCATGTATATCTTAAATGTTGTGGGAGCCCAAGGAGTCCATGACATATTTGATTTTGCCTGCCTTAAGCTCTTAACTAGGAAAAGTAAAGGCTGGGCTGGAATTTTTTGTTGCCAAGAGGCTGTTTGCTGCCATCAGCTGCTAGGATGAAGTTGGAGCTCCTGTTGAAAAATCAAAAGTACCAGCCAATAAAAAACAAAAGCACATGAAAGAGATGGCAAGAGAGATGAATAAATTAAGTTTTGGGTGTAAGAGATTATAGGGGAGCAAAAGGTAGAAGATAATTCTAAGGAAAGATCAGAGGACGAGATGGCAAGATAATAAGAGGAGGAAGGGAAGCTTAGAAAAAGGTAACACTAAATGCTTAGTGTTGTGGCTGGAAGTGGTGAAACACCCACTACTGAAAAGGAAGTGGTTTTGCTACGGTTGCAACAACCAAACATCAGAGAAGTGTAAAGATTTTTTCAGATCTTCAGAGTAAGAACTTACTTGTAGGTGAAGATTTCCTCTCCAGATGTTTTTCAGTTTTTAATACTGGCTAGTAGCAAACAACTTGTGTTGCTCAGCTTAGTTAGGAAAGAGCTTTGACACACTATTCTTTTCGAGAGGAAGAAAAAATTACATGTAGATATAAAAAGATTTATATTTCTTGCATCACTGTGGGTGATCCAGATCAGTATGCAGTTGAAGAAAGTGTTCTTAGCCAAAATACTGTTTTTATATGAGCTGGAAGAGAGTCTCAACGCAGAACATAATATTGAAAGGAAGAGCTAGAGCTCTATGTGCTCTTTAGGTGTCATCCATTGTGTATGTGCTTTCCATGATAAGTACTTGCATTCCATTTAATATTTTCCTTGATTTCTTGTTGACTGTTCTTAAAGCCTGGACAAACTGCACACTGCGCTTTCTGAGCTCTGCTTCTCCATCAATTACGTACCAAACATGGTGGTTTGGGAACACACGTTTACGCCGAGAGAATATTTAACATCTCACCTGGAAATCCGTTTTACCAAGTAAGAAATATTGTGAGGATAGATGTATTCATATGCAAGATAAGTCTTTGTTGATGTGACATAGGAATTATTTTATACTTATTATGGAAAAGTAGTTTTTAAAAAGAGGGATTGTGAAACTCAAGTCATATTCTGACTGATAAGACAGTTAAGTTATGCATACACAATTGTTAGTTCCTACTTCAAAATCAAATAGATTAGAAATAAACATGACTTGCATGATAGCCTGTTTCTGCTTTCCTAGTGCTGTGTATTTTGTAGGAGCTGGTGAAGCCTGTATTTAGGCATTTATAGAGACAGTCTTCCTACCCTTGTTTTGCACAGCACCAGATTGTTACAAGTGTTTGAGGTTACTGGCTTGCTGAAAGGCAAGTCTGAAAATGAGAACTGAAGACCAGACAAAGCCAACTGGGAAGAATTTTTCATAACTTCTTAAAAAGCGTTGCCAATAGATATTCCTGTCAGTTCTTAACTTTATCTTCCCATCGTTGTTTACAGAAATAGGCAAGTGGCAGCTTCTGAAGAGGACTTCATATTAAAACAGTCAGCTATCCTAGTTGTTTTTCATGCCAAGGATTACTAGTTCTATATTTTAAGCAGGGTATAAAGACTGATGTTATTAGGTCATTAGAGCATTCCTATCTTTCAAGTAAGACAAGGTGGCATAAAAGTGAAGATGACTTCATGACATTATAAGAAGTCAGATGTTATCTTCAGATTTACAAATGTAGACCAGTGTTGGTCACTTACACTTGTTTTTTTAATTTTGGGGAGGTTTGACTTGTGGATTGGGGCTGAAGGCAGAGACAGCCTGCAGAGACTGCTTTCTTTTTTCCTTACCTAGTGAAAGAGCTGAGACTTGTTAGCCAAACAAAATAGATGTGTGATTTCTAATTATTTTTGAGATATTTGTGTGGTATTTCTTCCAAGGACTTGCAGGTTACCTTTAGGTGTTAGTGTTTCAGTGTTAGGACTTGTGTATTGGACTGGTTCAACCTGCTCCATTACATGTATGTTAGAGCAGCACTTATTATTATGAAACTTAATCTTGTAGTAATACCACTTTTGAATTGATTTTAAAACAAAAGAGAGACTGCCTTAGTAGTAAACGTGAGAAGACTTACATATTCCCAAGCAACAACAAAAATGTAACTTAAATAAGCTGATAGTTTGCTCCAGAATTAAGGCCTGCTCGCCATCTCTCTAGAAAGCACCTGGAGTTTATTCAAACTCCAGCTGCTCAAAGGCATAGGTCTGGAAGTCTGAGTCCATTATCAGCCTGCAATGAAAACTGCAACAAGTATTTATTTACTGAGCTGACATTGTTTGCTTTAAGGACCCCTGATAGAATTTGCCTGGTTTCAGTGAGATACGAAGTAAAGTCCATATCTTTTTTGGTTAAAAGGGGAAATAAAGCCATTTGTGCAGTTGTGGTCTAGCTTGAGAGCTAGTGCCATGTATAGGATACCTGTTATTGGAAGTGTGCTATTTATAGGATACCTTGGGCAAAGGATGTTCTGCAGTTTCTTGATGATTAGCAATAGATATCAAGGTATAAAAAAAGGGAGATTTGTTTTTCGTTCATTTCTTAACACTTTGTATGCAAATATAGTTGAAGCTTATCTACCAAATGATGTGAAAATATTTCTTTTTACCAGCTTACAAGAGAGGCATTTGCTGTTGAAAGCAGAGCTTATGATAACCTTTGTGAAAAGTTATTTAAAACAGCTGAAATGTACTTTTTTAAAAGCATGCTTTACAAAAGCTATCTGTATTGCAAAATAGATGAGATCTTTCTAGGTAACTTAGAGGGGGTTTTTTTAATATTGTTATCTGAGGCTGAAGAAAGAGCTAAAATGCTATGTGTCTAGCAAAAAATTACACACTCCAATACAGCAGGCAGTTAATGTCACAAAATAACCAGTTGCAAAGCAACTTAAGATAAGTTTTGAATATTTTAAATTCACACCTAATTATAGCTCTGATTTTTTACATATAGTTCAAACTAAAACTCTGATAGCCACTTTGAACAAAGACTTCTTGCCTTAGTTGATAGGCTTTGAACACTTAAATACATCACTGCTCTTACATTTCCCAGACGTTTTGCATTTTAAGACTTGAATTTCTTTACCCAAGTATTTGTAATATAAATCTTCCACATTGTGGATTGCCCTTATATATGAGTGGGAGAAAAGTTTTATTTAAAAAATGCTCAGTGAGTATTTGTACAGTTTCATGAAGTTTGTCTTGGAACCATGAGTAAAGTTGTCTTTGGCATCTAGAAGTGGTTTTTTTGAAGCACAGGTGCAGTTTATGCGTTTATTAGAGCTTTAGACTTGCAGCCTGGAGAAGTCATCAGGTAGAAACTTTTCCATATAATTTCTATAGCTGCATCTTTGTCTAATTTTACTGGAAAAATGCCATTTGTTTCCACATGTTTTGTTTCTGAAAGGTCAATTGTTGGAATGACCATGTATAATCAAGCAACACAGGAGATTGCAAAGCCTTCAGAGCTGTTAACCAGTGTCAGAGCCTACATGACAGTCCTGCAATCAATAGAAAATTATGTACAGATCGACATTACACGAGTGTTTAACAATGTTCTGCTTCAGCAAACCCAGCATTTAGATAGTCATGGGGAGCCAACCATTACCAGTCTGTACACAAACTGGTAAGTAATTGTATGGATGTTTGTGACAAGTTTTTTTATATTATTTTTATTTAACTTAATGTCTGGAATTAGAGAAGTGAAATTTTCTGATCTTTGACTTGACAAGTTTACATCTCCCAGCACCTGTTAGAAGCACTTTCAGGGTGGACTGTTGTGAAATGCACTTGTTATAGGGGGCAGATGTGGAGTAAGATGGAGATACTAGTTAAAATTTGAAACCCAAACTTGAGTCCTTGTCACACAAGTGTACTTAATGTGTATGGAATGTCTATGAACTTTACAAAATTGTTCATATTATCTAGTCTTTTTACCTAAAACTTTTTCCCAATCTGATAAGGTATTTGGAAACCTTGCTACGACAAGTCAGCAATGGTCACATAGCCTATTTTCCAGCCATGAAAGCATTTGTGAATTTGCCTACAGAAAATGAATTGACATTTAATGCTGAGGAATACTCTGACATATCAGGTAAACTTTGATGTTTCTACTGAATGTTTGTGAGTGACAGTTGTTGTATGCTTGAGTAACTGGAATAACTGCAACTCTTAGAGCAGGCTATTACAGACAGCATTTGTGAACCTGCAATCATATTTTAAGTACTTCATATTCATGCTGCCTCTGTGTCTTTGAGAGACCTTTCTTTTCTGGTTTTGGTCAGTGTAGAGTCGTTGCATTTAAGCTATGGAAACAGAAGTATGATGTGTTGGTGAGCGCTGCTTCACTTCTATTACAATATAAGTTCTCCTATATAAAATGATACTTTGTGGCAAGATATTTTTGCAATTGAAGCATTGCGAAAAACATGATGGGCATCAAATAACTGCTGAAGGAATGTTTGAAGTAGAAGAGTTTGTTTTATTTCTCAGAAATGAGAGCCCTTTCTGAACTTCTGGGACCATATGGCATGAAGTTTCTAAGTGAAAGTCTGATGTGGCACATTTCCTCACAGGTTGCTGAGCTGAAGGTAAGTTTGGGAAACTGGTGGGTGGGAAGGTGGGTCGTTTTGTTTAAGCTTCCTTTGGGATATTTAGTAGCTGTGCTTCTGTATGCCCTCTTTCTGAAATGGCTGCATCAAACATACTGATGAAGCTATGAATTCTACTCTTTTATAGTGCTTTTGCAGGTGAAGAATGTGGGATATGCATGCACTATAGTAGGCTAGACTTCATGCAGGCTCTGTTGATTTTGATGTTAGATACCCTAAGTGAGGAGTCAGGTGTCTGTTTTATCATCAGTGGGATGATAAATGCTTTTTAAGATCTTCAGATGCTTGCAAAGCTCTTCATTATGTTGACTCTCAAAACTTAGCATGGTAATCTCAAATGTATCTTTGTCATCTGTAAGGACATAATTTACCATGTGTGTTAGCATCTGTAGTTGAGTTCACATGGGTGGGAGGCTTCAGGTCTTTAGTTACTTTCCCTAATTTTTAGACACATTTCTCTCTGGCTGAAAGGTATAAACATTTATGTTCTGATAAACATGATACAGCAACACAAACAATAAAGGTGGTGCCATGAAAAAGGGAGATATGGGCATGTCAAGAAAGCTAGCTGCATGTATATTCAAAATAGCCAACAATCACAGAGGAAGAACTTGGTGTCTATGTAATTAACTCTTTCTGGAAAGAGATTTTAATAAATCTAGTGGTGTGTACTTCTTTCCCAGGAGTAGTCATACTGTTATAGTTTCACTAATTGTCATATATTTGCTTTTCATGACTTACTCTTTGAGTGTCATTTCCAAATGTAATTCCAAGCTGTTACATCTCATAATTTTGAATTTATTTAACCAGTAGTTACAATAAGGACTTTTTAGTAACTACTCACTCGGACTGTGTTTTTAAAAATGCATATGAATACCTAGAAGATACAAGAAACTTGAATTTTTTTCTCTTCAGCAATGATTTATTCTTATTAACATGCTAGGCCTTGAAAAGAGTGTGTTTTTAATATGTTCCATGTTAGAGTTTCCAAGATCTTGCTCTATCTGCAAATGTTGTGAGCTTCAGTGCTGCAGAGTTGCTAACATGTGTGATGCCTTAAAAGATTTGAAGCCTTTTATTCAGGGTCACAGCTTCAGGTGAGGGGCTGCTCATGTGTTCCAAGCTGCCAGAAAAGCATTCAGCAGCCCTGACATGAGCAGCCAGCCAGCCAGGGTAATGGATCCCTTATCCCCAGTCCGGTTTTTGAACTACAGGATGAGACTTTCTGGGTGAGAAGGCTGTGATTTTTCAAGTTAAATTGTTTAACTCCTGGCCATGCCCAAAGTAATACCTGTCATGCTTTAAGTAAAACAGAAAGCCTTTAGGTGGGTGTTTGGTTGTTGCTCTATTTGTCCTCTTCTTATGGAGTTGTCACATGTATCAAAATCAGCACGATTGGTATTGTGGCTTTGTGTGTTTTTTTAAAAAGCAACTTCAGGATGTCTCTAGGATTTGTTTTGTGATGCTGCTAGGGATAAGCAGAACATAATGTGGATCCATATGTGTATGACCACATAGTTGGAGACAAAATATAAAGCAATAAAAGGTTCATCTCTTTGGCTGAGATGCAGTTGGCTTAGCAAGAGAGCCCTGAACAGCATCTGTGTTTGGGGGAAAGAAGCAACAAAAGGATAGAATGGGGAATTGATTAAGAGTAGGGTTCAACATTTTGGCTTTGCTTCCTGCAATGGGACCAGGTGTTGGTTTTATATCTGAAGTTTAAGACTGGGGTGAGGAGGGGAAGTTTGCCTCATTTAAGTAACTGTTTGAACTGTATTCCAACCTGCCCTTTTTAAATGTTAAACTAATATGTTGGTTACTTTTTGTGAAGCTGAAAGCCTGACTCAGTAAAGTGTGCGTGGGCTGTTGCCTTCAATCTTGTGTTCCAGAGAGCTTTGAGGGGTTTAAATGACTGTGTCACATATCTGCCAAGTTTTGGTACATAGGTTGGTTTAAAATTACCCATCTCTACTAAAATGCAAACCAGTCTTGCTTTGTTTCTAGCATAGAGGTACATCTTGTGTGTCTGTGTGAGTGCACACCTTCTTGCTGTTTCTTACTTCTTGTATAGCTTATTTCTTCCCTTGCTTCTCACTAAATATAAGAAAAATAAAATGGGAAGACTGATTGGGTTCTTGACTTGAGCTCATGGAATCAGCATGACTATGACACAATGTAATTGATGCTGAGAGTCCTCAGCTTTTGGACACATGTGCTTTGCAGAGGGTTCTTGACTAGGTGGGAGTAAACACAGACCCCCATTTATCTGTTAGCAGCATTATAGTTAAAATTGTGTTGGTTTTCTCCTCCTCTGTCATCACAGGAATATTTACTCTGTAATTTGATTTCCCTCCTTGCCAGTTGCTTTGTTTTGCCCTGTTTTCAGTGTGGGTTGAAGCTAAGTAAAATGAGACTAATAAATCAGAACTATTAAAGGCCAAATGTTCTTGGATCCTTCTGCAATAGATTCCTGCAGGTATATTTTCTTAGGTTTTGTATGATCCCTCTTAAATCACATTCCAGGCTTACAGTGGCCTGTGTGCTTGATGAGTAGTAGTTTTTTTACCCCTTCCCTCCTCATTACTCTTTTTGTTCGTGCTGCTTGGTGATTGATGGGTTGGTATGCATCCACTTAGAAAAATGAAAACTATTAATAATCACTTTGGAAGACCACCCCCAGTGCAGAATATCTTGTTTACTTGCTCCATCTTTCAGTTCTTTCCTGTCTTGATCCTGTGTCTTTAAAATAAATAAATCTATTTCTTCCTTTCAACTTCCAAAACACGCAAGATACCTACACTTCTTTGCTGTTGCTTGTCCTCTAATTAAAGAGAGAGAATCATATTCTTCATTTCCGAAATAGGGTACTTTGAATTCAAATGGGGAAAAAAAAAGTACCTATTTCTAGATTGAAGAGAGTTTAAAAATACTACTTGGAACAACATAAGTTCTTTAGCAAGAAACCCTTTTTTGGATCTGACATTTTATAAATGTGATTATGCAATCCCTGTAATTCACATTTAAATCTGATACATATTTGGATAATAATTTCAGGAAAGTTCTGACATTTATCCCAGTGGTACAAGTTGCTATGAGAGCTATTATAAATTAGGAACAGGCACACATTTCTTTTGGTTAAACTGACATGAAAAATATTGCACTTGAGTGTAACTGTTCCAGGCTGAGGTTTTGGGACTTCAAGGAATGTCTTTGTGTTTGTTTTACATAATAGTAAAAGAAAATTTCAAGTAACGTGCACCAAGGTTTAACAATCTGACTCTTAACACTCTTCCATTTTTCAATTTTACCAGAAAGGAGCACACCAAAAGAATGGCTTACATTGTGAATCTGCAGTTTTATTGGTGTAGATACACTTTCTCTAATAAAAAGCTGAAAAGCATGAGGAGCTGTTGTCTGATTTTACAGAGGTTCATTTCCTTGTTTTAACAAGTTGTGCTAATGGCTGAATCATGTTTCATGGGGGATCCAGCCCTCTGCTTTTGGATTCAGAGCTTGCTTTTGTGTAGACTAGTGCCTGATGGTAATACTGATATTGTAGTGATGTTAAGAAGACAGTGGGTATATCTTTATTCCATGAGTTTAGTTAACCTCTCTGCCAGACAGAAATATTCTGAACCATGCATTTATCCTTGTAACATACTGAAATCAGTAGCTGACCTGAATCTGCTTCTTTTTAGAAACTTGTGGTGGAGAACGTTGAAGTTCTAACACAAATGAGGACCAGCTTTGACAAGCCAGACCAGATGGCAGCACTCTTTAAAAGATTATCATGTGAGTAACTAGTAAGGTCCTATTGAAGATGTAGAATTGTTTTTTCCTTTGCAAAGAAAAAGAGAAGGATTGATTTCTCTATTTTAAGTATACAGAAGCAGCATTTACATACATGACGTTCCATTGTTCATTAGTGCATGGGTTCTATAGTGTTGTTGAGCCTTGAGCATCTCGTCAGGGCTGGCAGCTTGTGGCTCTCAGGGCAGAAATCCACACACCAGGGTATAGCTGGAGAGTACAAACCACAGGCACTTTGAACACACTTTTCTGATTTGATTCCATCACAGTGCAAATGATTGCATTACTTGGGGGGACTTTCATGTGTCATTAACATAACTAATTATTTTTAACAAGAATAGTTATTATAAGGAGATATTTTTGGCCTCCAGTAAGCACAGACGTGGTGTTAACCTCTGGTGTTGTTAGGTGTATGTACAGGGGTTCATTTCATGAAGTGGTTAACATGACAGTCTTCTACTGAAAATCCTCTTGTCAACTCAGCTACAAAAACCTGCTTAAACCCTGCTTATTCTGGCTCTTTTAAGGAATGCCTTAGTTTCAGTACCTCATGTTTTTTCAGTATATGAAATGTTTTTCTTGCTCTCTTTTTTTTTTTAAGAGTTGAGCTTGTAAACCTTAGTGTGTTCTTGTTGACTGTTGTGCTGTTTCTTTTCAGCTGTTGACAGTGTTTTGAAGAGAATGACCATTATTGGTGTTATCTTGTCCTTTCGGTCGTTGGCACAGGAAGCACTTAGAGATGTAAGAAAATAACTGAATATGTTCCAAATAATTTTATTTGTAATGAATTTAATGGAATGATGGGGTGTTGGAAGCCTCACTGTTTCAGAATGCTACCTTGTAAAAGGTTTGCATGTGGGGGAAATGGCAGTACTCGGTCATAACTCAACTTAGAATTGTGGGCTGGGGGTAAGGGAAAGAATTCTTGAGTACTGTGCAGGAAAATACTGTGTTAAATTATATAGGCTGTAGTTTAAGCTCACCTCTCAGTGTTCTGTGTGTTGAGGATGTTTTAAAAAGTTCCACTTCACTTTGCAAACAGCTTGATTTTTGCATTTATTAGGCTTTAATGTCTTTAATCTACAAATTCGTGGGCATAAAATAAAACCTCAAAAAAAATTAGGTCAGTAAAAAATGGTAGTGTCTAATTGATCCTTAATGTGAGAATATTTCTTTCTCATTTTTTGTGTTTCTGTCTCATAGGTATTATCCTACCACATTCCTTTCCTTGTAAGTTCTATTGAGGACTTCAAAGATCACATTCCAAGAGAGACTGACATGAAGGTAATGTTTGGCCCAAAGGGTAATGAAGTCACTTTAGGAGCTTACTGAAAATATGTAAGGGGCAAGGCTTGAATGCTTAGTGTGAAAAATCCAGAAACAACACCACTTTTCCAGAAAGCTAAGCAGTTGTGCATCTGCATCCTCTTAATGTTTTTTGGGGAAAAAAACAAACAAACAAACAAAACACAAAAAAAACCCACACCAAAAAAAACCAAAACAAAAAAACAACAAACCACAAAACAAATTTTGGGGTAAGCACTATTTTCCATCTGCCTTTGATCACGTTTGAGAACTTTCATGGAAAGAATGAAGAACAAATTCTATCAAATGTGAAAACCTGACTAAGTGATAACTTGAAGAATACTGAGCTGCTTCAGAGTGTGAGCAATATAACTGGTAAAACCAAATGTTTAGTAAACTGTGTATGTGGTTGAAGCTCTGTGTGTGTAATAGCTGCCATTCTGATTTTGGCCTTAAATTGAAAATTCTTGTGAACCCACTGTCTGAGCTTGAAAAAAACAGTAGCTTAAATAGGGTGCCTTGCTTCTGGGGGGTAGTGTGTCTGTCCAAAAACCCTTGTCAGGACATCAGGTAGGTGCAGCCAACTGTTTATTCAGTTTGGAGCCTACCAAGGTTTGCAGGCTTCTTAATGGTGTTGTGGCAACTGTATTTGCATAATATGTGCAGTGGGATATAACTTGTGCAACTCTTGATTCGCTCTTACAGAAACATCTTTTACCCATCTGCTATTGAGAAAAGTGTTGAGGGCTGGAATATGTTGTTATTCCTGAAATGGCAGTTCATTATTTGCTTTTTACTCTTGGGGGAAGAAACTCGAGTTGTGTTGTGTATGAAGATTCACTAAATAAAAAGAAATTATCCTCCTTGTAAAAGCATGTTACAGGAACAGTTCAGAGTCCACTATGGTGGGCCTCCTGATTTCAGTAGGCACTGCTTAGTCATCTGTCTGCAAATGTCAGGGGTTGCATAAAGAATAAGTAACTTAAATTTCACACATATGCTGTTTCATTCCAAAATATAATCACATGTTCTTTCAAACTTGCGGTTCTAATAACTCAGCTGTGAATGTTTCATGTCCCAGAAAACACTGAATTTCTTGCCACAGTAGATGAGTTCTGGGGAAAAGCGAAGGAAAAGTAGCTTCAAGGATAGTGGCTCTTGATAGTCACTGCATCAAAATAATGCAAGTTCCCTTGGCACTTCTTAAGAAAAACCTTTCTAAAATTCTCCCCTATAGTTATAGAGAAAATAATTCCTCACCAAAGCATCTTGTTATATTGTGAACCTGAGGTATCAGCATGCAGAAGAGACAAGAAGGGAAGTTCACTGCTTCCTTTTCTTGATCTTTTCAGAAAGCATCTTAAACCCTTTGCTATCAAAGGGGTGCTGAAAAACAGTGAGGGATAAAGGCTGCAACAGAAATAAGTGAAGACAGTATTTTATTGCTGATACTTTTAACCTGATGATAATGGATAATTCTAAACATCTCAGTGGATCTCTAGACATGACTGAATTCACTTGTGTCAGTGGATAGAGAAGGCATAGTGCTTGAGAGTTCTTGTCTAGAAGTCACTGGAATTACTTGTGGTCACTGGAAAAACTGGATGGCAAAAAAGTACTGTTCACTGCTAGATAAAGTTGTGCTGAGGACTCTTCTCTGGCTCATGCCACATAGCACCAGCCAGCTGCTTCTGCTTCATGTCATACTTGGCCTTCTCTGGGTCTGCTGTAGTTGCACTGTGATACTTAAATATACTTCTCTGTGCGTGTCTTTTTTTGGGTTCCAAGTGTCTGAAACAAGTTTTAAGTCCTCCCTGCTGGTGTTCACATGACAGCAAAACTGTAGTGTTCCTGTCTTTTGGTGTGTCATGATGCCACAACAGCTTGTTTGACTACATAGTACTGTGCACGGAGAAGGAGCCAGACCTGGGTAGGCTTGCCCATAGTGCCTACTGCTATTACTGGGAGCTTTGACATCTGCTACCCCACAACTCTTCCAGTGCTTTGTCTTGAAAATAGCTTGTTGGAAGGGCCAGAGCTGTGCTGTGAGCCTGCTGACAATTAGGCCCATGGACAATCAGCAGCTCATTGTCTGAGCTCTCTCCTGGCCTTGCCACATACAGCAGTGCCGTTGTAGGCAACAGCGGCTGCTTTTGGGACAATAAGGCAGACTTCTTTTTCTGAAATGAAGACGTGTCAACAGGCAGATCTTTACAAGGTACAATGGATTGGGACAGTTGCCCAGCTGGGTGTATTTTAGGACATAACAACATAGTAATTTCCTATACACTGAATTTACCAAGCAAAGCATATATATTTTTAAAGCTTTTGTTGAAATAAATGCTTGTGATGGAATGTTACTTTTATTTTTCTATCCTTGGAACTTATGGTTTGAGGTGACTGGCAAAGTGGGGATCTGTTCTCCTTTTATTTGGTTATTTTACATATTAAATTGTTGGGCTGTCTGTAGAGGCTTTTAGAAACAGGCTTGCATTTGTTCTACTGTTGCTCCTTAACTAGTTTGTGAACCAGCTCCTATCCTGATGCTCTGTAGTTCTTATAGTGCAGGACTGTACTCAAAAGCCAGTTCCATACATCCTGCTGACAGCCTAGCACTGCCCAAACAACATGGTGTGCTTTTCCTAGCAAAGCTTGCCCTCAGGTAGCCAGGCTGGAGCAGAGGAGTAAGGAGAGTCTGCACAGTATTCTCTGCGTGCAGCTGTGAGAATTTGTGAGCAAAGAGAAAAAGTTCTCAAACATGAATGGCAGTAAAACCTATGGGTAGTGTTTCCCGTAGCCATTTATACCAAACACAAACCTGCTCTTGCAGTCATTAGTCTGAACTGCAGCTACAGATGCTTTGTCCAGAGTGTGGGCTGGGGGAAGAGGGAATAACTGTGTTGAGTGTTTGTTAATGGCAACAAAAGATACAAGCTGGAAAATGGAATGTTTCAAGATGCTTTTCATTCCTCCAAGTGTTAGGGCCACGTGGAGTCTGATTCTTGGCACTTGGAATCACTGCACACTGAATCTGTATCAAATTTGGATGTAGGATGCCTTAACTCTAATATTTCCCTGGGTTGTGACTTTTGGCTGTTGTCTAAAACTGTAGTATGTGCAGATGTTAGCTGATGCTTTCGATTGGGTAGAGGAAATGTGTTAGTTTCTTTTGCAAAGTAAAGAAGAAGGTAGAAATAGCTAATTGGAAGTGAGGATGTTTGCTTTGGAGGTCATCTGGAGAAGTATACAAGCTTTGTTTGGCTTCACAAAAAGAAATTATCATCTAGCACACCAAATACTTACCCAGCTGCTCAGTATAGGTTAGAAACAAACTCAAGTCTAGAGTCTCTTGTTTTAGCCAAGTCTCTGGAATGCCTTAGTGCTTTTAACTCTCATATGAACATTTTAAGCATGAGAGCAAAATTGCTTCATCATGTTTACACAAAAAGCATTCAGTGGTGTCTTTTGCTCTAATTACCTTTCTTCTGGTCCTCAGGTGGCAATGAATGTATATGAACTGTCATCAGCTGCTGGACTGCCGTGTGAGATTGATCCTGCTTTGGTTGTAGCACTGTCTTCCCAAAAATCAGGTAAAAACTGCAAGTTAAAAAATATGCATGTGAAAAAAAAAAAGGGAAGAGCAAAAAAAAATGAATGTAAGTGTTTAAAGTCCTAGGATAAGACTTTTATAACTTGGATCATTTGTATTCCTTCCATGAACCCCATAAATGGCATAAGAATTATTTGGGCCTAATGTGTTCGCTTGAGAATCTTTTCAACCACAAATTAATTAACTTGACCTAGAAAAGAAAAACAACTGGATGTTGAAGGAGTTTAATAGCTCATGGTGGAAATTCCTAGAGTATAAGGACACTGCAGACATGATCAGTTGTGTTGGACAAAGCTATGTCCCATAAGTAGGCATTAGGAGCTGAAATGCCAGCTTGAATGCACTCCATGAATCCCACAACACTGTGTTACTGGTGTGTTATGCAGGTGTTAACATGGTAAAATACACGTTAATGTTCTAACATGTTCAGTGCTTCCACTTACTTGCTTTAAGGCACCACTGTCCAAGCTTTTCAGTTTTGTTTGCTCTAGCAGATGTGAAGCTTTTTGACAATGTTCAGCTTCTTTACCTACCTTCTTGACTGAGCACTTGATTGCTTTTTTCCCCTGTTTGTAATGAATAGTCAATCTTATAATCACAAGTGGATATTTTAAATGCAACCCAAGTTTTCCTCTTGCTTCAATAGTAATTATTTTGGGAGGGGAAAATACAGCCAATTCCAGGGGGCATTTTAATATTCAGACAAGTGTCAAGCACAATGTCTTTGTGTAGCTTAAAAAAAGAAAGTATATGTTTTGTATACATTATATGTAGGGATTTCTTTGGGACATAGCTAGTGTTGATACAGCATTCTTTTTATTTGGTGCATCTGTGAAATGTTTTAACTGGATGAACAAGACAGGGAGTTTTTGTTTATTTTCCTGATTGGTTGGGATCTTCTGTTTTGTTTCTTGCCTTAGCAGTGTGTTTAGCTTTTAGCAATTCAGTTTGTACACATGCAAGTACCAACTTTTGGCTTTTAAAAATCTAATCTTATGCACATGTGTGGTGATGCTGCTGGTTTTGAAAACACAAGGTTTTAGAGTGAATGGAGGTGAGTGCACATCACCTTCTGCCCCTTTTCCAAATGGACAGTGCAAGAGAACATCTCCTGAGCTCAGAGCAGTAACAGGGTTTGGATCATAATGCAAAAATACTGTTCTGTGCCTTCACTCTTGTAGATAACCAACTGAACCTTTTGAAGCTCCACACTGTGTCCTTTGGCAAGACTGCCATCATCTTCCTCCTTTCACAATGCAGCTACTGAGTTTGTTGTTGATGGGTTTAAATATCAGTTTGTTCAGGTGCTTTGTGTTCTAAACTAACTGCTGTTGAAAGGAAATACTTGAAGATTAGTTCTTGAATGAAAGAATTTTGCTTTTGTTTGCAGAAAACATTAGCCCAGAAGAAGAATATAAAATTGCTTGCCTTCTCATGGTCTTCGTGGCAGTTTCCTTGCCGACTTTGGCCAGTAATGTGATGTCCCAGTACAGCCCTGCCATTGAAGGTAATGTAGAGTCACCTAAATGTATATTCTGGGAATGCTTTCTTTACAGTAGTCCTGGTAGCTTTTTGTTACTTTAAATGTTTACTTAAATGTTGTCGTGAACAAAAGGTTAAAATCAGCCCAAATCCAGGAAAGTTTTTCTGAGTTACTTAAAAAAGAACTTACCAAATTAACTCTTGACTTAATTTTATTAATTAACTCTTGTTTGAGATAACTTTCTATGAAAAATGAGTCTTCGAGATTTTTAAGAACAGTTCAGATACTGCAGGGGGCAGTCTCGTGCTAGTATATGATGTTGCTAGGGCCTACCTTCTACATTAATCACTGCGGGACTTAATGTAGCCTAGTATACAGTGTTTTAGGAATCTTTACATCTGGTTTGGGCCACTTGCACAAGGTGTCTTTTCTATATTTCATGTGCTGTTCATATTACTAAGCATAACATTTTGAAAGCAGGGTCTGGAAGGTGTAAACTGAATAGAATAATACTCTAGGCAGCAGTTCAACTTATTAAAAAAGCCAACATTGCCTTGAGGAGGTTCTTCCCTTGTTACCCACAAAAAAAGTTATTCTTCAGACAAAATGAAGTTGAAAAAGTAAAAAAAGACTAACAAAACTGTTCCAACACACACAAAAGTCACCTTTCAGCTGTTCAAGCTATTTCCTCTGTAATGCATAGCATGGCTCACATAAAACACAGTGTTTATTCTGCATCCACTTCCTGGGTGTAGTAGTAGTTTTACAATATTTTATTTTCCATTACTTGCATTACTTCCAACCTGGTCAAAATTTAATTTGCAAAGAATGTCTAAATTGACTTGTGAAAATGCAAAGTACTAGGAGAAGACAAAAAATCCTGACAGCCTTCTGCATCACTGGGCATAGTATGCAAACCACTTTTTTTGAGAGAACTGAGAGTGTTGTTCTAAATTGGGTTAATGAAAAATTTCAATTTGGAGAGATTAAGGATTTGTTAACTAGTGAACATGTTAAACAGGTAGTGTAGCCTTTTGACAGTTGTGAAAACAATGGATAAATTTCAGTTGCAGTGAGTATAACTTGAACATTGATTTGTCAAGTTAGAAATATTAAACTTTGTACAGCTTCTTCTGATGAATAGGGAGAAAAATCTGGAACATGCAGAGTTGCTTCATTTTATCTGCACTCCCTGGCATTGCTGTAGCTTTTTGTGAGCTTCAGAGTCGCAATGGCTGAACTAAAATCTCAGAATACAGGCAAGAGCAGGATATATAAAATGTGTTTGGTGAGGGGTGTGGGTAGAAACATGCTTGTTAAGGACAGTCAGGTTGGTTCTCCTAACTCTGCTCAAACCAACTTGTTTACGTGTGTTTGAGACCACATCTCTTAAACATAATTTGTTCATAGTTTTGTAAAAGAAGCCCTCTGGAAGCCCTTCCAGCTACCTGTTAGTCCTTCAAAAGCATCTTATGTGCCACGGAGTCTCAAAACTTAGACTAGTCACCAGGAGGACAGTACTGAAAGTTTTTTATGGTGGATGTATTTTCACATTCATCCTTCTGCACATGAATTTTTAAGAATGTGAGTCTGTTTAGGTAGAGGTTCTCCAGCTGGTTAGAGCTCATGCAGTTTTGCCTTCCTCAGGCTCCCCTCTCTTCCAAGGACCCTCTTTGTCCTCAGGGTCTCAGCAACAGCTAATGATACCTTCTGCCTGTTTTAGATTGTGTAGCTCAAATATTCCAGTTTCTCTGATTTCATTTACATTCAATAACTTTTAACAAGAAGTCAGACAATGCCTGTTTGAACGTGGCTTCTCCAAGTGAGTACAGTAATAAGATCTCATAAAATTATGACTGGAGAGAAGTTAAATCTAGTACTCAAGCCTCTATTAGGAGTTGCTACTGATTTTTTTTTTTTTCCTTATGAGGTGTGGCCTCTGTATTATGTAATTCTTGACTTGACTGGGCTGTTTCTTTGAGAGGAAAAGAGTCTGGCATAAGGAGTACATAAAATATGTTCGCTCTACAGAAATAACTGAACAAACAGTTCAGTCAAAAGTTGTTAGTTCTCTCTTGCATAATACTTATTCCTGTGTTCTGCCCTTATTGTACAACATCTGGCTTTAGAAACGTAATAGACATGTTGTTTCCAGAATGACAACTTAATAAGTGCTGGTTTTTTTCAGAGTTAGCTTCCTGAACAAACTCTGTATTTATCCATCAACAAGTTACAGATTTGAAGGAGTTGCATTTTTCCAATCTAGCAAGACATACCTGCCAGATACAGACAGCTGTTGGAGAGCTTAGCAATGTCTGTGTTCTCTCTGCCTACTTCAAGATCAAGCCTGCTTCTTCCATTAGCCCCAGATAAAGGCGCAGACTCTTAAGACTTTGGTTCCAATAAGAAATCTGAACTGCTTGCTAATCAAGTATCAGGCTAGAGGTTTATTGTCTAGAGGCCAGAATAGAGAACCAGTCTGCAAGAGACACAGCCTGTTCTGAGCAGGTTGGAAAACAGTAATTTCTTAGCTCATTCCCTTGCTGATGCTTTTCCTACAGTCTTTTGAGACATAAAAATGAAAGCACTTAAATAAAATCAAGCCCTGTCAAATATAAACTTAAATCAGCAGAATTAAGCAGGTACTCTGGGCTGATATTCAAGGCAAGTGATTATGTACTTTTTGGACTAGCATCTTCATGCAGCAATATTTAATTTAAGAAATAGGAGACAGAGTAAGAGTATCAGTTCTGGCAGCCTTGCTGGTAGAGATCCGCAGGGATCTGTGCTGGGACCTACTAGTCAGTGTATTTACAGACCACCCAGAAGGAGGGTGAAGGCTGAGGAGAGAAAATTTTCCTACCATGTGATGATAATAGAGGAGTAAAGAGCTGCAGACAGATTTTATGACACTGATTCAATTGTGCAATAAAATGACACAAATTGCAGTTTAAGTCAGAATAGTGAATATGTATGGGGAAGAAATTGAATTTTTCTCATGTGAGTGATGGGGTCTGGTTGACCTCACTCTTTAGGCGTAGTCTGGAGCTGTGATAAATGACTGAAAAAACTGAGCTCAGTGCTCAGCAACAGTAAAAAGGAATTTGTAAGAATCAGCAGTGTTTGTGTGCTTGTATGCTTCTTAACTCCTGCAAAGACCCCCTGCTTGTTATGTGCCAGCACTCTGCCAAGGTATTTGCCCAGGTGTCTTACTGGTTTAGTTAAAAAGTTGTAGATTTTAATTAATCTGTCTAGAAGAGTTATCAGGCTTACTGAGGACCTGTTCTTCTGCTCTCTTTGCAAACTAGTGTCATTTAACTGCCTTTCAGACCTCTGATGCCTGGGTGACTTTTAGGCAAGATAGGTACAGCAGTTAGCAATGTGAGGTTTTGTTCATGAGTTCCTGTAGGTCTCTGAGGTGAATGCTGTCTGGCCATGATGACTTGCTCATTTACAGAGAGGAGCAGCCAATTAGCTTGGAAAAAAACCTGCTTCCAAGTCTCTTTTTAGCCTGGTCAGGTGGTAATACTCTTAAATTTTGTAGAAGCCAAATAAACTTCCAATATGTTATTTTTCCTTATTTCTAAAAGCCACAGGAATGTTGGTCAGGTTGTGGTGACCCTTGCAGCATCGAGAAGGGAGATCTGTACTTCAGGTCCCTTTCCTGATGCCACTTCCTAAGAACCAGTGCTTGGGTCCTGTTGTCTAAGATGCTACAAGTCGACCTGCTATTGTGACAAGTCTGTTTCCTCAAGTGATGTTTACCAAAGAGTACTGTCCTTTCTAACATGATGCTGAGGTCATTTGTTTGTTTTTGTTCAGGGCACTGCAACAACATCCATTGTTTGGCAAAAGCCATCAACCAGATTGCTGCAGCTTTGTTCACCATCCACAAGGGAAGCATCGAAGACCGTCTTAAGGAATTTCTGGCTGTATGTATGCCTACATTTCTAGAGCTAGCTCCTCTAAAAAGAGGCCAACTCTCTCCCCCCTAATGCCCCTCAATCTGTTTGTATACAGGGTCTATCTTGTGCAGGGCTGTCATGCAGTAATCAATGTGTTTCTCACTGCAGGAGTTGAGCAACATAGCCACGAGCAATCTTGATAACAAGGGTGTAAAGATTTAGACTAGTGTGGGTGACCATTGATTAACCACCCTTCATGCCAATAGTCATACTGTTTCATAATGTCTCATGTTTCTTATTTTCCTGCAGTTAAAAGACTGCAGAGAAACTAAAGTTATGGAATAATATAGTGCTGGTTTTTCTTTTAAGAAAATCGGGTGTGGGAAAGTTACTTTTTGAAGACCAACCATAAAATTTGTATCTTGACAAGGAAAAATATTTCTTGACTTGAAGAAGTATTTTCAAATTCAGGTGAAAAATGTAATATTATTTTGGGGTGCAATGCAATTGATTCCACGGAAATCTGATTTGGGTGCACAAGAGAGAAAAGCATGTTGGTAATACAAGTCTATATGTAGTTTAAATTTAGTAGTAGTCCTTTAGCAAGAGTTGTGTGTCATGTTGCAAAGTAACAGTAGCAAATGAATACAGGTGTAATAATTTTTTCTTGAATCTTTAGTATGATGGTATGTGCAGCCCATGACTGGAAAAAGAAACATGCAATGCATATAAAAATCAAGGTTTTATCTAGCAGGATTTTTTGCCATTATGTGTTGGGGTCAGGTTTATTTGACTTTCTCAAAGAATGTAACTCCAGAGAGGCTTCTGAGTTGTGCATTTTGACACATCTGTCCTTCTTAAACAGTGACTGTCTGACAGCAGTATTTTACAGGGATATTTGGGGAGAGGAATTTTTATTTTTCAGGGTAGGTTGAAGATGAGAGCTTCTGGGATCCTTAGTGATGCTTAGAAAAAAAGGAAAGCCCTTAGGTCGTTGTGATGCATTTTAAATACATTTTGGTGTGCTGCTCTGGTAGAAATGGAATTTTTCAAGTGGCTCCTAGGTAGCTGAGAATTGAAGAGAAGCTAAAGGTTAAAATGGCAGCTATGCTGTAATTTTTAAAAATCACTGCTGATTTTGAGTGGTGGTTGATTTTTTTGCTGTTTGGCCTTGAAATGGGAAAATAATCTTTTTCTCCATTCAGTGGCTTGCACTCTCATGGGAGTGAGATAATGGTGACTTTCTGCTACTAGAAGTCCAGAGAAACAATTTATTTTTCTTCTTAAAAGGATCTTTAATTTCTGGAAGCTCCTGGCATTTTGTGTAACAGGAAAAAAACTTGGGCCATGGACCTTGTCTAATGCAACTGTAAAAGATGAAAGAGAAATGGTTGTGTCAAGTTGCAGACATTTGACAAGTGAAGGAAACCAGTAGAGTTTCATGTGATAAAAACACTTTTGGGATGAGGTTTGAATTTTTCAGTGGTTACAGACTCGTTTCACACCACTGCTTTTACTGACCATGACTTGATGGTTCAGATATTTTGATAATCTTTCTTTTCTAACACCTTTTTTACATCACTGTGAGTCTGAAAGAAAAACATTGCTCTTAAGAAGAAAATGTGCTGCTGGGAATGATCTGCTTTCCTGTCAAATTTAATTACTTAAGAAAAAAACCTAATAGGCTATTTAATACTGATGAGCATGTACTAAGATTATTTTGAAGTATGCACGTTCACTTTATATTACAAATTGAATGATGACAGAATTTGTTCAAGAGGAATCTTGATTTACATTTTAAAGATAACATTTCAAGTTAAAATCCATTTCTGGCAAATACGTGGTTAGGCACATTGCCATTGCTTGATATGAGGGCATAAATGATGATTGTACATCTGAAAGCTGAAAAGAGTTGCTTTTTCAAATTTCTTTAAGGCATATAAGTGTGGGGTTATCAGTGCATCTGGAATTTGTTACTGTTTTCTGTCAACCCTGAGTTTGTAAATAGCTAAGAGCGAGTTACAAGTTCCTAGGATCTTACGGTGCTCATGGTCTGATAAAATACTAATTTGCAACGAGGATGACATCACTTAAAAATACAGTTTAGGAAATAAACCAGCAGGTTTGTCCTGCTGTTGCTAAATATTATAACTTCAAACATTAAACACTCCAATTACTTTAAATCTTGCCAAGATCCTGATCCCATGGAAGTTCTGTCATGAGTTACAGTAGACTTCATAAGGGTCAGCCAAAAGCTGCGTGCAATAAATTCATATATTGTATTAAAATAGCAAATAGTGCTTATTAAACGCTGCTAGAAATAAAGTGGCTCAGTGAGACTGAAGCACAACACTGGGTCATGTCCAAGATCACTTTCTTTTGTAGCTGTTAGTGTACCTCAGAGCCTGTTGGTTAGTGTGTGTATAGCAGAATAGCACCAGTCAAATAATGTGTGGTCTTATTGCTCTGAAATGCTTGTTTTTATGTAGCTTGCATCATCTAGTCTATTGAAGATTGGCCAGGAGACAGACAAAACTACTACAAGGAACAGAGAATCAGTTTACCTCCTCCTAGACATGGTAAGCTTCTGTCTTGTTTATGTGGTACTAACGTAAGGAATGGGCTTCACATTGCATAATTCAGCAAGGGGTCTGGGTTGTCACCTTGTGTTGCTCAGTTTTTTTTATTCCCCAAACACAGACACTATTCTGTCATCATCCTTTCTTGCTAGAACATTTTTTCACATCATTTTGTTTGGTCGTTTAGCACATACCATATCAAAATGAAATGTCATGTTAAAGAAGCTCTGTTCAGAGTGTGTGTGGGAAAATCCTCCCTGCTCAGAGGTTTTCCTTTCAGTATTATGTACATTTTGGAAGTGGCAGGAGTCCAATGTGACTATATATATAGGAAAGCTAAATTACTAGTTTTGAGAAGTGGTGAGTTTATGGCAATGTGTTTGTTCCCAGCATTTCAGCTCTGACATATGTGAGTGTTGTTGAGGTGCAGACCAGCAGTATCTCCATGAAGCAGGTTAGCATCAGCAGGCAGTAGAAAGTGTTCTGCAAAACCTTGTCATTCTGGCATTTTTCAGATTGTGCAGGAGTCTCCTTTCCTGACAATGGATCTCTTGGAGTCTTGTTTCCCTTACGTCTTGCTGAGGAATGCATACCATGCTGTCTACAAACAAAGTGTCACATCCTCTGCCTAAGTATCTACTCACTGGAGCTCAGACATAGCACGCATCTACGTGGCCTCAGTTTTATCTGTAAACTGTGGAGCTATTTTACTTTATGGCCTGATGAACAGTTTTGTGGATTATAAACTTTTTTCATCAAGTTGTATTTCTGATCAGTGGTTTCCTAATATGGTTGTACTACAATATAAGCTTGGTTGAATTTAGGTTGCACATTCATGGAAAACCTTTTTTCTCATTTCTTCCTTATTTTATTTTAGAGCATCAGTTATGTTTAAAAAGATACTACTTCTGCTACATGTTTTTGATATTGATCATGCAAAAGGAAAATTGCTTGTTTATTTCCAGAAGAAAAATGTATTTAGTGATTATTTTAGATAGCGTAGCTTTCATCTGTGTGTAAATTATTTCATATAGGGAGAGTTATAATCTTGTACCTATTGTTCTTATTGAAAACAAATACTGGATGTGCATTTCTGTGAAGTAATGACAGCATTTCTAGTTTTATTTTGAAATACTCACCAATCTATGTGCTCTGACACTTATCTAACATTTACAATGTTATAGGTCTGCTTCTCCCTCAGACATCGATCCTCTCCTGATGCTCTTAAACAACAGCAAGTGGTGTTGTTTGTATAAAGCATAGTGGAAATTTTTTTAAAACTAACTTCTGTGGTGCCCTGTTGGCATTAACACTACCATTGTACCCTGCTGTATAATAAACATTCTTACACACTTATCACATGTTGATAAAATGTTAGCCCTTAACCACTTTTGATATGTTTTAAATTTTTGAAATTCAAGTGTACCTTCCATAACATCCAATAAACACTAGACTGTATTATCTGTAGGTGAATTATTTTTAATATAAATGTTATCATAGTATTTTAAGCTTAAACTGTGCTGTTGCACATTGATTTACTTCTCACAGTTCATTAAATATCAAACCTTAGAGCTTATATGTGAAGACTTCTTTTAATCCTTCACTTTTTGGCTTCTGTGACAGTGAATCTTGTAAAAAGCTGGAAGAAGGAATTAAAAACAATGTAAAAAGTTTCACTTTAGTGTTAATTTTACATAACAAAGCAGGAAAAGCATTTATATAGAAAGTAGCAGTGCCTGTTGCACCCATAGAAATAAGTGTATTGTTGAAATATACAACTTCAAATATTCCTAAAACAGGGGAGTGTTGCTAAATGCCTAAGACATGACCTGGACAGATGGGAAGAGCCTTTTTTCATCAGTCCTGCAGATCAGTCCTCAGGGCAAGGTTGGCTCTTCAGCCCTAAAGCTGACCAGGTGGTTGGCCTCTGTAAGCCACAGCATAGGAAACCTATGTGTTCTCAGCAGGCTCTGGATATTGTACAGAGCCCCTGTTCTTGATGCAACTTACTGCATGCTGGTGACTTCTGTTATGAAAGAGCTCTTGTGTGCTCAGTTACAATAGCTTTCTCTGTCCAGAGGGAAAAAAGTACTGGAATAAAATTGTCCTAAGGAAGTAAGACAGTACATCTATATTTTTCCTAATTATGCGTTTTGTGTTATAACCGTGGAACTGTTTTTAAACTGATAATTTAATACTATAATGGGTAAGTTTGTTCACCAAAAAGTTAGGTTGACTGCAAGGCTTGACTTATTTTCTGTAATATTTATCATTTAATACATTCAAATGTCTTTATTTGAATTACTTGTTTGATTGTAATTTAGCCTTTTGTGGAAAGTAATGCCTGTTTTCAACACTGACTCTTGAAAATGTCAAGTTTTAAGAAATAACTTATGTTTTTAATCTTTCTAAATTCCCAGCAATTGTTTGGTCAGTTGCCTCTGATCCCCACCAGCTCTCCTCTCGCTGAGGTGTTACTGAATGAGGCCTACAAGACAGGTGATCTCTGACAAACAGCTGAGGAGTGCAGTACCCTTCCAAGAAGCTACTTCTGACACAGATTAGATGTACTTGTGAACCTTTTAGACTCAGTTCTGTGTGGAGGTGGGAGGTTGTGTCTTTGTCCTTGCTTACCATATTTTTACTGTGTCTGGTTTCAGCATAACTACCACAAAGCATTTTAGGGTTCAGCCTGCTTGTGGAAGGCAGAGGATGTCAGGCATAGTCCTCAAGGTGACCCATGTCCTTGCACTAAAACAGAGTTTGTTGGGAAAGAAAGTAGAGAAGGAATTGTTCCTCTGGACTTAGTAAGTTGAACTGTTGTCATTGTACACTGAGGCATCTCAGGTGGCCTTTTGTGCATTTCCAGAAGTGTTTGTCATTCCTGGAGCACAAAGCAGAGATGGCTGAGCTGGTCCCATATAGAGCCAGTTTGGATTGAATGTCTGCTTCCAGAGGGAGAGCTCTGCTGGTGTGAGAGAGCATGGAAGAAGAGTGTTCTGTTGCTGCCCAGAAAACTGTAATTTAAAAATACATGCCCATCAGGACAGAGAATGGCCATTGAAATCAAGGCCTCCTGCTAAACCTTTTTTGCTCTAGCAGTTTTTCTAGATACAAAAACCAGTCTGCTGGTTTTGTTGCACTGGAGAAAGGTCTTCTCCCCAGAAAATGTTGA
>NW_009951796.1:322443-333868 GCF_000747805.2 Chaetura pelagica | reverse complement strand
GATTGTATGACTTCAGAGCTTATTCATTCCAAATTCAAGAATTCTTGTCTGCAAGTAAATATGCCTTGCCTCTAAACTGTTTTTGCCAAAAGTTGCTCTGGTCCTGGGATTCAGTTTTGTGATTCATACTAAAAAGTGAATTTTAAGTTACATACTTAAGTAACTCTTAACACATTCTGCAAGTTCGGGTATGTCTAATGCTGTAATGTGTTTTTTGGTGAATTGCTTTGTCAAGCTGAACCAAACTCCAAGCTAGGTTTTTAGCCAATTATCCTGTTGAATCAATTTAAAGAGTTTTTTAGACATAAGCTTCAAATTGTTTTCATAGTCAAATTCAAGCATCCTTGAACTTTTGGATGCTATAGTAGTTAGTCTTGTATTTATTTGACTGACAAATTAAGGACTGAATTAATCCACTGACCAAAATTTGTCTCAGTCTTTGGGGCAGGCCCTTAAACACTGACGTGGCCGGCTGGGCAAGGCAAGGTAATTCAAATTACAGCACTTAAATTACATTTGATTTGGTTTCATGGGTGGAGACCACTGTCTTCAGTGTTGCCAAATAATCAGTTTTCAAAAATACTACAGTTCTGCCCGTTTTTGAAAGTAGATTTTTTAATCACTTCTACGATAAAACTAAGTTTTCCCCTTCAATTACAGAAGTTTTTTACCAGAATTGTCCACTCCTTGTAGGCTTTTGCTATTAGTCATGTTATAAAGTCTGTAAATACTTATGCTAACACCTAAAAAAATCAGAATGGCCCCTTGACCTGTGTCCAAAACCATATCTAACTTGCTATTAGTCATGCTGTTTTTAGTACTGCTAGGTCAAAATGACCTGCTCACTGTGTCTTGCACCATTCAGCAACAGAAACTGTATCAAAATCCAAATGAAAAGCCTGTGTTGAGCTTAGTGTAATGCCAGGGCATCTGAATTGTTTTTTGTGTGGACTTTAAAGCTATTGGCTTGTTCATGATGATAATCTTTAAAAGTGCCTTCTTACAATTAATGAAGGTAATGGAAAAAACTACACTGACACCTGTGTGAGTACAGATGTGAGCAGCAAAGCTGTTAGAGCTGGTAATGTTTAAAAACCTGGTGATGGTCAATCCAGTTTATTGTCTATTAACAACATATTATTGTATATTGTCAGTACTCATTTCAGGCTGTGATTGGAAAATGGGGAAGGTGTTAGCATTGCAGGTTACCTGCAGACTCTTCTGCCCTTGCCCTCCCTCCCCTTGTCATTCATCTTTGAGTTTGGCTAAATTTGAGGTAAGCTCGTTGAGCAGCCAGCACAGGGAGCAGAAGACTCAAATTTGGCTGGAGTGGTATAATTTTGAAATATAAATTATTACCTTTTTTATAATAGCAAAGGAAAAACGGCAACAAAAATGAAACCATTCCTTGCATAGGCACATGAAGGAAAGATAAGTGTAAAAAACTAAGAATGCACTGTGAACTCATCACATGTTAATTACGGTGATACGTGTGAAAAGAAAGGCAGGTAAGAGGGAAGTCATTAGTTGGGAAAGATGTTGCTCAGTGACTGCATCCATGTTGTGACTGACAGTTTATAGATTAAATCTTGGTTGTATCTCACAGACTTAAGAATGGCAGTTACAAATTTCAACTGAGGTGTCATCTGTTTCCCACTCTGTACATGAGGCCAATTTGTCCAGCTTTAGGATCCTTGGTAAATAAAGGATGCTTGAAAGTGTACAAGGTGGAGGAGTCTTCGTATGAGCATGTATGTCAAGACAGTCAGCAGGACTGCATAGCAACATCTCTCATGCCTGTTACAGTGAAACACTAAAGATGGTCTGTGCTGTTTGGATGTAGTTCCTTTTATGTCTTCAAAATGGAAAGATGCCAGGGATGTTGTTTAATGTTACATTGAGATCAGGTAAGTGAAAGAGTTAATCTCTGCAGTTTATTATTTTGGATAAGAAAGCACTTCAAAGGGGCAAAAAGCAGCTGAGAAAAGGGGCTGAGCCTGTGGCTCTTGCTTTAGAGATAAGTTTATTAGAAAAATAATTGCATCACTGCTTTCAAACCTATTTTTGTTGCCAAGAAAACGTTAACTTTGATCTAGTAAAAGCTCAGAGGGAAACTATAGTGAGGAGACAGTAATAGTGCATTTGAATTTCACTGTCTGATACCAATTTGCTGGCTAATCTGTGGTGGCACAGGCACCAGTTTAAAGTGGTCATGGTTATCTGCTAAGGGGTGTGTGGAATCAAGAGTTCATTTGGGTTTAAATGTGTCTCTTCAGCTGGTGGAAATGGACAATGTCCTGGGTATTTCACTGGCAGAGCTGACATTTAGCATAGTTGCAGTAGGTATCAGATGCTTTTCAAGAAGGTTCCTGGAGCAGTTCAAGCCAACATCACATTTGAGCATCTCAGAATCCCCATTAGTGACAGAAGATCCAAGCAGCAAGAAAGAGAAGTTGTGTATCAGTCGTGTTCTTTTGCAGGTTGGTCATGGAGGATGGAGAAGGGTGAGTAATAATAACACAAACTCTGCCATGATGTTGAGGTGCCTGGACCTCAGCTTCTAGGTCTAAGTGCTGTGAAGTACTCAGTGATCCCAGTGTAAAGGGGAGAAAGTAATCCAGGGCAATGATGACCACCAAGGACCATCTTATCAACCACCATAAGCCTGCTTGAACCAAGAGGGGCAGGGCTGTGTGAGTGGGGGGGTAGTTTGCAAAAGCTGAGATGCAAAGCAGGCTGAACCCCTGCTGCCTTCTCCCTAAGGAAAGCTACCAGTAAAAATTCCTGAGATTTGGAAAAGGTCTTTTTCTAAATTTGTAATCTGATGATTCCAGCATGGTGACTGACAGCCCTGCTGAGGATAGGCACATAGGGTATCAAATTAGTCCTAAGTGAGCAGGAAAAATATGCAAGCTTTTCCAAGTCAAAAAGCCTCCATCAGGTTTATTCCTGTCCAGTTAAACTGTCAAATATTTGTGTGTAAGCTTGTGAGCTATGCTGCTAAAAAAGGATTTGTGTTTCCAATTTTGGGAAGCAAGCCTGTGGCTTTGAGAGAGGAAAAAAGCAGCATTGTTGTATGAACAGCCTATATATGTGGTGTGAAAAACAAACCCTAGCCTGAGAAAAGCTTGTTGGGATCTGGTGAAAAATATTAGGGGAGAGACAGCAAAATGGCCACACTTCAAACCTCTAAATATTTCCTGGAAAAATGCCACTAGCTTCTCCCCTTGATAGTAGTTGAACTATATAAGTTTGTTGAGTGGAAAAGTTGCTTTAAAACATTCAATTGTCAACACTGTCACCCCATTATTTAAACTTTTTTTTTTTTTTTTTAGTTAACAAAGCATTCTTGGTGTTATTAGGGCACTGGAGGATTATAAAAATGTTAGTAATTTCCTGGGCATGATTTTTATTCTGCCACAACTATAAAGTGTGTATGGGATTAAGAACTATGATCTGAAAGTCCCAAAGTTCCCCAAACATCCCCCAGCATGTCTTAGTTTTGGGGGAAGCAGCTTTACCATGGCCTGGTATGTACTTGGAAGTGATGTAAATCACTGGACATGCTTAATGTGAACTGCTGCCAAGGGCTGAAAGATCTGGGGAGCAAGGAAAAGGTTATGCAGAAAAGAAGAAGATGGGTTGTTTTTTTTGTAAGAGACTGGGTACTTCCTGTAGGTGAGACCTGGGAGTATGTTGCTCTGTAATGACTTCACACATAAATACCTAGCATTGTGGTATTTGTGCTTATAGACCACGAGCTCTTCCTTAGCTTTGCGATGCTTTCTATACCTATTTTCTGCTCTGTTTTACTCTCTCTCACAGAAGCAAAAATTAAGTGGCAAAAAGTGAACACCCTCACCAAATCCCAGCAGTGGCTGCAGCCTCAGCAGCTCTGTCCCATTTTCAGTAAAGGAGAAACAGGACAAGAAGTAGAGTTTGTGAAGTTAAAAATAAGCTTTGAAGAGCTACTGCTCTGGAAAGCAGCATGGGCTGAGCCTGTTCCCTGCTCTAAGGTCTGATGGAGAGAGGTGTTACCTCTGAGGCAGCTGGGAATCCTAGCCTCGAAGAGTTAAAACCTTTTGTGCGTGGGGGTCAAGCTCTGAAACTGAAATTGTTTTTACAGGATTAGATTTCATAGTTCTCATTTTTCTAGAGCATCTGCTGTTTGTGTGGCTCACAGGTGTGTTAGTAAAAGGCCTTGTTTCTTTTCCTGAGCTTGGTGAGGTTCCCATACAGGGCCCTTTGTGATCCCCCTGGGAATTGCTAAAAGCCTGAGTAAAATACAGATGAACTGTGTTGGCTTCTATTTATAGGTAATACTTGATCCTCGGGCAATCATCCCCCACTGAAATAAGTGGTGAGTCTGAGTTTCAGCACCTGGTGACTTTAGGCTGTTGTTGTAAAACTGAGCTGTTTGTGCAGGGCCTATTTTTGGGCAGGGGTGTGATGTGGTACTTCCTACTGCTGGGCACTGCTAATAAATCTAGGGAACAAGGAGCAGAGGCAGACTTGGGCTGTGAAGCCTGAGAGGCTGTAAATCTGAAATAGTCAATTCATGGTTTAACAAAATTAAATTGAGTGGTTATGGCCTTGCAAGGCATCTCAGAGTATTTCTGGAGGGGCCAGGCTAGAAATGCTGCGTAATGTATATGATATTATAGAGCTGTGCAGGGTTTTTTGCCTTAAATGCTCCATCTGGAGGTGATTATAAATGGGAGAGAGTTCAGGGGATTTGGTCGTGTCTCTTGTTGTGGCCCCCAGGGAGGGAAGGATGTTCATTATCTGCATGGTCATAGTCATGGCATACAGCAGTTTAATACATAAGAGTAATGACCTGAATGCATGTTTAAAGCGAAGATCTGTACATACTACTGTTGTGGAAGCTTTTCTACATTCATAAGAACTTGAGCAAGTGTTTATAAACAAAAGAGTATGATGGGAAGTGAGGCAGCCAGGCATCCTCCCCAGTGTCTCTCCTCCAGTGCAGCAGCAACAAGTCCCCTCTCACCAGAGCAAAAACAGCCTCTAGGACGCTAATTACATTTCAGTCAGTGCAGTTCAGTGACTGTAGATGCTTGTGCTTTACCTTTGCACTAGACAATTGCTGTATTAATAGACCAGTGAGGAACACTGACATGAAATTAAAATAGACCCACTTTGCTCTGAAATAAAAAAGAAAGCTTCCCCAATCTCAAGTCCAGGAGCCCGAGTAGTGCCCAACCAACTGTGCTTCAGCGTGTGATCCATTCGGCTTCCTTTTGCTGTTTGCTTAACATTTCCCAGTGTGTAAATGGATTCTGCAAAGTTTTAAACAAACATGGTAGTCTTACAGAGCTCACAGGACTCTGATCTGAAGGGGGACCTTTGTGGAACTGGCAACGAAGTTGGTTTTCAGTGCCTCTGAAAAATAGGTTCTCACATGCCTTAGCTGTAGGTACCTGCCTGATGCTTTTGCCTTATTTTCCTAGAGTTTTGGTGATCAACTGGCATGGCTGAAAAGACCCAAGTATCTTAAGTTGAATTCTGTGGTGGAAATGGGGAACTCTGTGTGTAGTGATGCATAAGAAGAAATATTTCTGCTTTTATCTGTTGTGAAATGTGAAAACATGGTTCTGAATGGGATCACAGGCTTTATGCAATCTACTGAAAAGGAGAGAGAATTGCAGTGGATGTGTTACTTAGATAGTTTTTAATATCTAGAAGAACAAAAAGTTCTCTGGCATTCATTTTGAATTTTGTGCCATGGTCACAAATTTGAGCAGCTATATATTATGGAGAAAAAGCACTTGTTGGCTCTGAATTTAAGATGTGCTTTCCCAAATGAAAAGATGGATGTTTCATCCATTGCTTTACTCAAATGTGAGCTGAATGCGTGCTAAACCACAGGGTGAGGGACGTTGTGGGCATCGTAATTCCAGCTAAACAAGAAACAGGAGCATTTCTCTTTCCACTGGGATCCCTTGCGCTCAGATTTGCGCAACCCATCCACTGTTGTGCTTAAATCAAGCAAATTCACCCTGCAAAATGAGACTTCTGCAGGAGGTGGATCTGAGTGTATGTCTAAGTCAATACATTGAAAGCCTACAAAAGGCAATGTTGAGCATGACTTCTGTTGGCCTCGTTTTGTCTTCGAAATGGGTGTTCATTGGGCTTCTTGGTGAAGACAGATAAAAGCATCTTTCAACAAAAGGTGTCTCCAAAAAAACACATTTTCTAGCCATACTGTTAATTTCACCAGCAAGGATCATAGCATGCAAAACACTGGGCAAATAGTTGGGGTTTTTGGTGGGTGTTATGGTGTTGTTTGTTTTTTTTTTCCTGAAACTTCAAGAAGGGAGGTGATGTGAGCAAATACTAATAGGAAAAAAAAAAATTACTCTAGGAGGCATGCACACCCCAAGGGTATAGGATGGTTAATAATGAGCTGTCAAATGAAAACAGCTCCAAAAATTACAAGTCTGAAAGAGATGGCATTAAAAGAACCTTTTCTTGTGCTTTGTTACTTCCAAGTCATCCATGAAGAGGCCTGAAAAATGATTAAAATAAGTTTATTGTCCCCTGTGTTTTCTCTACCTGAGGGAGCTGAAACAAGACCCTGGCTGGAACAGGAAATGTACAATAAATCCCATTTTTATGACTCTCTAAGTCAATGATTTTATGGTTTTAGTAACAGCTGCGTAAGAAGTATTTTAGGTTTTTGGGTTTGAGTATCTTGTTTGTTTTTAGTTTGTGGCTTTGTGTTAGTTGTTTTTTTAAGGCAGTGTATAGAAGCAAATGAAGCTGCATGGAATCTGAGGTTGCTATAGAAAAGTTCAGGAAAGTGGAAACCTGTTCTGAAGAAGTATTTTTATCTCAGCTAGTTTTCTTCTTGAGAACAGCCTGAATAGCTGTGGTCATACTTGAACTTCTTTTGGTTGGAATGGGCAGGAGCAGACCAGAAAACATAGTAGCTGGTTTATAAACAGCAGCCCACAGAGCACATGAGCAGCCTGAACCACTGAGACCGTGATGGGAAACCCACCAAGCATAGGATGAGCTCATGTCCTCTCTGAACACTTGTGGGTGCCTGGTCTGAAGGGTCTGACAGCAGATGCAAACTGAAAGGGAGAAGGGAACTTGTAATACTGTCACCCAGAGCCTACAGCCTTACACAAGCTATTCCCTACAGTGCCAGTGGGGTTTATGGTATTTAACATACACATGTGCCATGCAGCATGGGCCCTTCATCAGTGGGGCAGTTGTTAGACTAGGAAAAATGACATGTTTGTTCTGCACTTTTTCCTGATTTTTGCTCTAGTTTTCCCTTTCTGAATTTCATCTCCTCATTTGTTGTAGACACGTATACATTCCTCAGCAGGTCATAATGAACTACGGAATTATATGCACGCAAAACATCTATTTAATTAATCTCAGAAGTATAAATAGAGATTTGTTGATCTGCTGAACTCAGCTCCAAGCAAGAGTCAATGCTCCCTTTCATCCTCCCTGGGCCTATAACCACCTGCTGCCTCAGAGGTAAGCTATTGGGATGTATATGTGGGGGTGTTTTATACAACTAAAGGACAACTAAAGCACTTGAGGACAGAACAGGTGCTAACAAATGTGCTCAGGAGTGTTTTGGCTACAATCTGTTCATCTGGCCAAACCCAAATGCCTTTCTTACTGTGGCTAAGAAGGCTTTGAATGTTGAGTTTATTTTTTAATAAGGTGATATTTTTCTTCAGTCATGTATTTTTCCAGCCTAAACTTAAATTATATACATTTCTATTTTGGAAGTGATGAAGTCTTGGTAGTGTACAGTTCTAACAGCTGAGCTGGACCCCACAGCATCTCAGCCAGCTCTTGCTTCTTAAGCCTGTTACTATTTACCCGAATGCCACAAGAGCAAAACATGGGGAAGAGACACTGTAAGGGAAAAGCCAACAAAGGAATAAATCAATGCCAGCCATCTGGAAGCAGTTCCTTACTCAGCTTCCTTTTTGGGGAAGGGTTCAAGAACAAAGCCTTTAATCCCCGTTCATGTAGCCCTCCTTGTGCTGCACCCAAATGAAGTCCCTCAGCCACTCCCAGAGCAGAGGGGGTTACCCAGCCACCTCCCCCTGAAATCCATCCTCACAGCAGTGTGGGGTCACAGATTTATTTATTTTTTAATGGGGTTATAGCTGAGCAACCAAATTTGGCCCTGGACTGCCAGTTGCACTGTTGTGGGTTACTGTGATTCTTGTTGGGTGTAATAACAATAATAAAAGTTTTCTGTCAGTTTTGTATGAGCTACTCCAGGGGTAAAATCTTTGCCTGAGGCTTCAGCCCTACTCAAGACTTGTTTACTCTAGGAAATGACTTTGTGGGCTCCTTATGGGCTGTAGTATTATCCCTTAAATATCTAGGTCTCTACAGACCCGTCAAAGCCCTCCAGGAAACACGTAGGCAGGCAGACCTGATCCCAGACTATTGCCTGGGCATGCTTTTATTAAGAAATTCCTGCTAGTCATACAAGACATTGAGCTGGTATAATGATAATTTGACTAACGCTTTGATTAAACCCTTTTGGAGCTGTACAAGATGAGGAATCCAATGATAGTCACCACCCAGCCCCAGGGGTTTCACATTGCCCCTTTTGATGCAAGCTGTAGAAAGAAATGCTGGTTTCTTTCTAAATCTTTAGAAGGTGCTGGGAGGGAAGGGGATGTAATTTCCAAGGGTGGTGTGGTGGCACCCAAAGTAAAAGCTGCTTTCCTGCCAAACCTTTTTGACTGTACATGAGCTCTGGGTGAAAAATCTGTGCATCACTTGTGCAGTCACCTGGAAAGTTTAGGCAAGCACAGACAGCCCGGGGAGGCTGTACCTGGGCAAATCTCTGCTCCTCTCCCAGCACAGGCTTCCTCTGCAAAACAGGGGTGCTGGTTTCATGGTGTGTACAACATGGGTTGTCTTGTTGTAGGGTGGGAGTTGGACTGTGTGATCCAGGCTGTCCAAGGAGGTGGTTGAGCCACCATTCCTGGAGACACCTAAGACAGATGTGGTGCTGGGGGACAAGGTTTAGTGGTGCATGTGGCAGCCTTAGGGTAGTGGTTGGACTTGAAGGTTTTTTTCCAACCAGAATGATACTGTGACCTCTCAGGTACAGTATTGTGAGATTGGTGGCAAATTCTAGATACTGCAGCACTTTGCTCAGCTAGCACATGAACTCCATATTCCTCATTTTACAAAAGTACATGAATTTTAGTTTCAATTACCAGCTTTGGAGTTTTGCAGCAACTGCACGTGAAGACGGAGAGCAGGTTCTTACTTGGCTCTTTTCCTCCAGCCATTTTATTTTCCCTCTAGCATCATCCCTCCGGGTGCAGTGCAAAGCCCTCTGACCAGACTTACAGCATGAAACCACAGCCCTCCTCTTTGCTGTCTCTTCTGCTCCCTTGTCCATCTCCTTGCCTATCAAAGAAGGTGTCAACACTGACTGTAGTGCTTCTGTATAACAGAAAATAGCCCAACAGACATTGGGGCATAGGTACTTGGTAAAAATAACCATGTTCTGAGTCAGAAGCCAGGTTTCCTGTAAGTTTCAGCCAGAGGTGAATGTTTGCCACCAGCTAGAAGCTGATTTATGCTGTAAAACACTAAGGGGTAATAAAGGCCACCAGCCCCTGCAGCCCACCCCACTGGCTGCCTCCCCAGTACAAGGTACCTCCACACAGACCTCGGAGGATTTCAAGACAGGTCTCATGGGACTGCATATTAGTGCTTGTGAGTTGGTGGGAAAGACAGCATTTGTTGTAAAGAAAAAGTAGTTGCAGTATTTTTACTGCTTAAAAAAAGTGCAAGGTCATTTTGTGTAGGTCATGAATTTGGGTTAAAAAAAATGGAACAGTTGATTGATAGTCCTATAGCACACATGGGAATGAATGTTCAATATATTGATGCTTTTTCCTGCAAGGCCTAGGAAATGTTTTTAAAGCTGTGTAATGATCAATTCTAAAACAGGTTGGAGGTGATCAGAAAAAATTGTTCGTCAAATTAAAATACAGAGTTTAGAAAACTTCATGTTGAAGGGGAGAAATATGGACTAGAGTTCATTCATGTCACTGGTTCCTTCGCATTGCTCTGGCCCAGCTTGCTTTGACCTGGATGCCTGGGATGTGCCTCTCCCACATCCATCATCACTGCCAGGTAAGAGAAAGCCAATGTACTCAGTTCCCAAACAGCTGGGTGAGGGTTTTTATTACACCACATACCTTTTAAGTATGTATTTTGTACTACAAGAGGAAATTAGAGCCTCACGCTTTGCTACGACTGAATTTGAGGAGCTGAGAGGGTGAATATTAATTACCTCTGTAAATGAAGAAGCTTCCCTTTGCCCACCCTCATGGCTGTTTTGCAAGTCTGGATGCAGGCCCAGGGGCATGGGCAGCCTGACTGCTCCAAACCTGTCAATAGCTGTGGATGTTTCTACTCCTCTCTGAGGCCCAAAGTTTCTTGGAATTGTAGAACAGTTTGGGTTGGAAGGGACCTGCCTGTGGAGATGGGCATGTAAAAGGCCAAATTCTTGTGTAGAGATGCTGAAAAATAGACACGGGCCTTATAGCACCTTGTTTGCTGCTTCTGTGCTAATGGGACTTCTGAAGCCGAGTTAGAAGTAGCAAAGTTTGATCACAGTGATAAAGCTAAAAGATGCAAAACCCTTTCCAGGATAAGCACCTCCAGTTTCTGTGTGGGTGAATGCTTTGTGCCAACTGATCTACCTTTTTGGTCCAGTTTTTGAGCATTGACTTCAGGGAGGTTTGCTTCTACTCACAGGTTTGATTTAAGGTTGGGAGCTGAAACAATAAACTTGCTAATATCACAGTAAAAATAAAGCCAAGCACATCAACTTGTGGATAGCTGGGTAGCTTAACTCGGAATAACTGAATCAGTTTGCTCAGGCCAAGCTGGGATGCCCTTTGTTTTCCTGTTTCTCTGCAAACTGCTTAAGGGACACAAGCTTCAGACAAGAAAGTGGCCCCAATGGATCTGCCTCTGGTTAAGCCTCTCAGTGTTAGTACAGGCTCACGCATCACCCTTTCAAGGTAACCTTTTCCTTTCCTCCCCGTTCCTGGCTGACTGGCGTCGCCCCAAACCGGGCACATTTCCCACCTCAGACATGACTCTCTCCTCTCTCTGCCTTCCTGCCCGGGCTCGCAGGGACGGGGAGACTTTATTCTTCCTTAGCTGGACGGGAAGACTTTTCCTTACTTTTAACAGTGGGTTATTTTGTTGTTTTTATTTTTTTAACAAAGAAACAAGACAAACCTTCCCTCTCCCCTCACGCCGGGGCCGCTCTCTCTCCCCTCACCGAGGGACGCGCCCTCAGCTCGGAGCCCGCCCTGCCCTCCCGCCGGGCAAGGCCGCCTGAGGGGAGAGCGGCGGGAGGGGAGGTGAGGCCGGG
>NW_009951796.1:302012-318531 GCF_000747805.2 Chaetura pelagica | reverse complement strand
AGAAATCTTAATTTCTTAAGGAAAAAACCCACCACCTCTGAAACATAAAATTAAAGATTATTCAATTGATGGAGACCTATTTTCTTAAATCTTCTATGAAGCCTGTATTTCTCTATGTAGTCTGAGTTCTTGGTACCTGCCTGGATGAGATTACAGTAACCTGGTATGTGAATTTGGCCTTGGGTACTTAAAGAAAAGGAAAAGAGCTGTTTCCCATGCTTGTTTTTCATATGTTATTAACTTCACTACCAAAACAGTGGTTTCTGAACTCCAGATGCAGTTTGCTCTGACCCAGACGTTGCGTAGCTCTGCTCAGATGAGTCAAAATGCACGGTGGTGCTGGGGGAGTGTTTCAGACTGTGCTGAGGACAAGCAGTCGTGCCCAGGTTGTCATTTCTGAAGTTGAGATTTAGGTGTTAGCTCAAAACTCTGAAGCAGCTTTGATTCGCAGTTAAAAAATAAAGTCATGGCAGGCTTCAAGCCTGAAAGAAGACAGGAAAAATAAATAAGGGTATTAAAACCTTGACAGTGATGATACCTTGCCTGAGTCTCCTAGAGTGGCTTTTACAGTCTTAAGCCTCAAGTCAAGACCCAGGCCATTAAAGGTCATCAAAACCTGTTAGGTTTTGTTATCTGGATTAATTTGTGTGGAGCTGCTGTGTTGCCACGTTGCCAGCTGCTTTGTGACTTGGGAGTCCAAGTGGTCTGTATTAGATTTTAACTAGGACCCATTTTTTCTTTGCTTTTTTTTGCAATCATAGTAGAAAGACCATTTCTGGAAGAAGAGCGGAAGTAGATTATAAGGTCTGAATCTGTGCTTTTTGGAAGGGTTTGTCAGTGGGCCTCACACATGTCTCCATCAGAAGAAAGTGCCCAAGGAGCAAACCAAAAATGGTTTGCTATGGTTGTGTTCTTTGGTGCAGAGTGCTGGGAATGGCTTCAGTAATAGCTGGGCCATATCCTTTAACTGCGGAGACAGTCAGGATCATGTTACTTCTGGCTCTTCCACACTTTTTTTTTTTTGTTAATTTAAGCAGTGATATAAGAAAGACACGTGCTCAAAACTAAGTTTTAACAAGTTGCTTCATTTTCTTAAACCTCTCATCCAAATCTATGATCCAGGCATTGTTATTTTGTATACTTGCTAGGCAAGTGGGTTTTGTTGTTTTCCTCTCTTTGTCAGTGGTGTGGGTTTTTTATATAGTATCTCTCTGAAATATGATTAATGAAAATGGCTTATTGGAAAAAACAGTTACAATTTTTGACCCTGGTATTAAACTATCTTTAATGGGAAACTTTTGGATTGCAGTTCTGGATAATATTTCCTCTTTGGCAGTCCTGCTAATCATCACTGACAGATACTCCTTTTGAGAAGACTGTTTTGCAGAGAGGTCACCTCAAAAGTCAAGTGGAACAATAGGAAGTAGTTTTGCTTATTTTCAAAAATAGTGTTTAGGGGTTGGTTTTTTATTGTCTGGATTACAACTGGAGAGGACAGGCCTGATGGAGAAATGTTCGACTTGCCATTATATTGCTGGGGTCAGGGGATGGGATTTCATGGTTGCTCATGCCCATCTTCCTGGTGGTGGCAAGGCTGGCCCAAAGCCTTTTCCCTATTGCTTCCCTGGTAGATGAAATGGTGGTAGGATATTGTCTGGAGGAAGGATTAGGGAGATGTGAAGCATTTCCCAAGATGTGTCCTCCAGTGGTGGAGGTCTCTGGTCCCATCCACAAACCCATGGTCCTCTACATGAGTAGGAACTGCTCATCCCTAAATAAGCATGGGTGCACCAGCAAAGATGAGCATCAAGGCAAGGTCAGTACTTGCCTGAGCCCTCACAAGCAGGGGAATGAGTCATGGAGTGACATGTCTGTACCTGTGTGGTTTTCCTTTGCTTATGGACAGACACCCTGCTCTGACCACAACTGCAGAGCACAATGTGCTGCAGGCAGCAGCCTTCACGTGGGCACAGGGATAGGAGCCCTTTCCAGGAATAGCTGTTCTGCACAGAACCTCTAAATTACTCCTGTTGCACAGTCAGTTGATTGGTCACATACCCGCAGCCTCTGGTTGGGGTAGGACAAGTCACCTGGCATATAAATGCAGAATTAGGAGATGGACTGAGGTTGTCATGCACTGCCATTTGTTAAAAATAAAGTTGTGTAACGAGGAGTGGAAGGGAACATTGGGTGGGAAGCATTTTAGTTGTGTGTTTGTTCACAGGACCAGGTTTCTGTTGGGTATATTGAGTGTTTACCAGCCCTCCTTGAAACAGTGTGAGTTAGAAGGTGGGCTCCTTAGCTGACACAGGGACATTGTGCCCCTGAGTGGGGTCAGGGAAGGCTGCAGCTCCCTCACTGGGCACTGCCTTCTGTTGAGTTGTAGTTCCAGAGTGAACTGGACTTGGTTTGCTCAGACACTATGAAGCTGAGACTGTTCAGATCATCCCTTGCTTTAGGAAGGGAGAGTGCACTTCAGGGCTTGTTTTTCCTTCCCTCTTCCCTCCATGGATGCAACCATGATAAACATTTGACCTGGTACTTCTTTTGCCTCCTCTGCTCTTGAAAACTTTTTCTTCCCTCAGTATCTATTTTGGTGGCATAGGGCATGTGCTTTGGAGCTATGAACAAACCATCCATTCATAGCAGTCATACTTGTTTTAGCAGGAATTTTAGTTTGCTTGGGACATATGAAGCACCCAAAAGTTCCCTTGGCCTTGTGCAAAACCAACCAACCTTGAAGGCAACCCAAGGAGTTGGCCAAGGGAACTGAAGGAGAGGGAGAGTGCATCTGGAGAGCTTGCTTTGCTGGGGTCTTCAATGCCCCGGCATAAAAGGGGTGAAAGAAGAGAGGGGAAAAACATCTTGGGCCAGCCTTAGGCACAGGGAGAATGAAGGCCACCTCTCCATGGTTGGTGGCTGGAAGGTTTTGCAGGTGGGAGCAGGATTATCAGGCTACAGACACAAGTGCTCTCCGCGCTATTACCAGATCAGAAGGAAATGCAGGTTTAAAGCAAAGTACTGGCTAAAGGAACAAGACAACAGAGGGTTGGTCCAGGCAAGGAAGATGGAGAAGAAATGTGATCATCCTTTTACTAGCCATTTATAAGACCTAGACCACTTTAATCTCTCTTTCATTCTGTCCTGGAAGACAAGAAAGCACTCGGTAGTATGTGAAATGTGTTTAAATTTGAATACTATCTCTCTATTTTTTTTTTTAACTATATGCTATTGGTAGGACATGTGATCTTACATTTCCACCCAATAACAACAGCTTTTTAAAAATCTGAGGATCACTCAGCTGAGTAATAAAAATAAGCTATGTAAGTGAGAGTTAGCCTGGGTAATCTCACTTGTTAGAAGGTAGCATGGAGAATCCTTACAGCTGCTGTGGAAGTACCTGATAACCAAAGATCAATCTGGCTCCATGAAAATCTTGTTTGTTCTATAAACTAAGACCCTGCAGTAGCTTGGAACTGTCTTGGGAAGAAAATGGGTGTGATTTTTACTAGAAATAGGATCTTGGATGTAAAAGGGCATGTATTCAGTCTATTCAGTTGAATGCTATTATCTATGCCCGTTGCTCTGTACATCGGTAGGAATAATTACTCCTGAAGTTTCCATTATTTTGAAGTTAAGTCTTATGTCAAGGAATTAGTTGTTTTTCAGATTTGCTCTTCACCTTGTCTGTTACTTAGTCATAATCTCACTTATATAAAGGAAACTTCATGTTGCTATGATAAATGTAAATATACATTAAGAGGAAGGTGTTTGTTTGTTTGTTTTTAAAAAAAAGTCTGTCCAAACTAGACAGTTAAATGTTTGTTTGTTTGTTTGTTTGTTTTAAAAAAAAAAGTCTGTCCAAACTAGACAGTTAAGTAATATTGAATCTTTTGTAAACAGGTATTTTAAATACATGTTGTGATTAAATAATGGCCCCAGCCCTTAAAATTTAGTCCACACATTTAAACCGTTCACCTATAGTATGTATTATTGGTGTCCTGGGTTGTTCTACAGCCACATCCTCACAGCTTCAGCTGCAGGAGAGGAGCTTTTGTGACATAGTCTTGTATTCGTTTGTTATATATTGTGAAAGCAATTGTATTGCACCTGTGATAAAACGAGGATGTAAGAAAGAGGGTCTTTGCATGATAACAGCATCCAGAGTTGAAAAAGCTGCATAGACTTTTTGGCATGTGAACTTGAAGAAGGGGTTTTGATTGGAAAGCTTTTTTGATTTTGCATTTGATGTGTCAGTCTAATAATATTGTTTCTCTCCCAGCTCTTGTCTCTCTTGCACTTATTTTTTCCTTAACTTGTACAACTTTAGATGCATTACCAGACCTTTTTTTTTCATTATAAAGTATATGTATAAATCCATTATATTGTCTGATTTAATAAACAGTAAGTTTGAAATCATGCTTTTTACCAATTTGGGACACATTGCACCTGAGTGTCTGAAAGCAGTTCTTTGGGCATAGTGCCTTTTTTTTTTCCCTTCTGTTCCTTATCTGACCTTCAAACTAATCAGTGTGTTTTTAAACTTGAGGGGAACGGGAATGTCTGAAACGTTTGTTTTGGCATTTGCTTCAATGATATGATTGTGGTTGGTTGGTTTGATTTCCTCAGTAACCAAAAAAAACAAACCAAAAGTAATTTCTCCTTCATCATCTAATTAAATGCAAACAGTATGTGTATTTTTTGTAGATGCTTGTAAGTTCATGCCATAAATTTGTCCTCATCCTAAAACTACCAGTCTGTACACCAACAGGAATGGACTATTTAATCTGCCTCAGCATTTAACATGATGTGCTGGGTTAGAGTGAAGTTCAGATAAGAAATGGAGTCAACTTTAATAGGCTGGCCCATAGAACATTACCACGTGTTTATTAATTAAGTTATTAAGTTTTGATGTGCTAAATATTATTATCTAATAAGAGTATTTTAATGTGGGTATATTGTAATACTCCAATCTTAAAAATACTAACATTTCTTTGCATATTTAATGAATCTTTGCCAGATTTCCCTATGGATTCTAATAATGGCAACTGCAGAGGTGCTGCCATTGGTGAGTACACTTTTATAAAACTGTATAATAACCTATAGTCTTTCAAATTATTTTAGTACTGAATAAAGTAAGAGGAATACCAAGCGATGCATAAATATTCTGTCTGGGGATGCTGTCAATTGTGCTTTTGTATCCCATGGGCAGGTTGTTCAGCCTGTGACCTCTCAGCACACAACTCAGCACATCTTTCAGTGCTCATCTCTTTTGCTTTTGTCTGGGCAAAATTTCTGTCCAATCTGTAGGGCTGTGCTTATTTCATTAAAAGGTTTGTCTTGAGCAGTGAGAGTGTTCAGTAAATGGATTTGCCCCAGGTGAAGGTAATGGTTCATTCTGGTTTTAAAGCTTGGAAAATAAATTCAGCACTTTGTAGATAATGGCAAAACTCCCATGCACCTGAGGAGACTGAGACCTTCTGAGACTGGTTTTATTCCAGCCGGTCCCCTGCGCTTTTTATTTTTGTTTTTGCTGAAACTGACTAAAACTCCCTCAGTGTTTCCGCTAGTAATAGACAATGCAAAGAAGCAAACTGAAGCTTGGTAGCTAATAGATAATACAAATGCGAATTTGTTGCTCAAGCAAGCCAATGCCTGTATGTTGCCTTGTATTTTCCTTTGACAAGAAGATGACACTTGGAAACCTAGCATTGGTCATTGTGCCTTTCCTTCTCCAGAGGTGTTAATGAGCCATAATGTGCACTGATGCTCAGTAATATGAAGACCTAAGTGTTGCTGTGGAACATAAAATTAGATACCTACACAACACTGGGTAACTTCTGCGTTGACCTCTGGGACCACTAAAAATGCCCAGCTTATAATAACAGTTCTAAAATATGATTAAAATGCCATTTAAATGGCAGTGTGCATCCTTCAGCAAGCCAGCTACCATTAGAAAAATCTGATAAAAGTAAGCTCCTCTAACAAGCTTCACTTGAAATTACCTTGAGCATGGGACCTTGTCTGAAAAATGTCCTAAAGATTTGTATTACTTATGTTAGTATCTTGTTAGTTTCAAGTCATTTTCACTTTGGGGGCATTGAGAAGGTGTGGATTCCATGTTCTACAGTTTCTGTACAAAGAGCTTCACTTTGAGTATGGAAGTAAAGCTGGATACCTTCAGTGTCACCTTCTATCAAAACTATTAAACACATCTTTAGCACTGCCTGTCCCTGGGGATGCAGATGGCAGGTAATACCATATGTGACCCTGCGGTGGAAAAGAGTAAGATTTAGTTACACTGTTGCTGTTGGGATGCTTTCTGATGAGTGAAAGCAAAACCAGACCTAGGAGAATATTTCATTCAATAAATGGGTTGAAGGTGCACAGAAAAATTGCTGGTGAAAAGGAAGGGTAATATTTTTATCACCACCTTTCACTATGCAAACACAATTCCTGGTTCAGTGCACTACAGCATTTTCAACAAACACAGTTTTAACCACCTAAAAGGCTGTGCTTCATAATTGCCTTATTTATATGTTCAGTAAAGTACATTTGTAGTTTTGCCATTGTAAATAGATTTTTTTTTTTTTTTTCAAGGAGAAACCTGATTTGTTTTAAAAAATCCTGAACTTGGCTCTGTGGTTTCTGAAGCACATTGCATGTGCTGCTCTGGGTGGTTGGACAGCTTATCCCTGCTCAAGGCACCTTTTATGCCTGGCAGTGTCCACTGGGAGAACATTCCTTCTGAGTTTACATGGGGCTTTTTTTTTTTGGCTTTTTTTTTTAATGGGAGATTTTTTACCCCTCATGGCCATAAACTATATTGTTGTCTGCTTCATCACATGCTTTTCAAGTCACTTAAATTTTTCCAGAGGTTTTTTTATCCTTAACTTGTCAAGGAAGCACTAGCCAGATTTGAGCTCTTGTTAGTCCTATATTGACTTGTATTAAAAAAGAATGTTTAATGGCAAAGTGAGGTGAGATCTCAGTGAAGACTGGTGTGAGCTTCTGCTGCTAGTCCTGTTTTTTGGGGTATAACTGTGATCCCAGTGTACCTCTGGGAATTCTGGCAGCTTCAGAGGAGACTACCATGTAAGATGGGACTTAAACTCAGCATCAAGAGATGCAGTACATTTTAATAGCCACCTTTTGTGGGTCTTCCCCACTCCCTGGGGAAGGCTCAACTTTGCCATAACCCTGCATCTATGTAATATATATTTTCCTTCAAAAATGTTGGTTTGTTCTAGCTCTAGGGCTGATTTTTATAACTGACCTTGACAAGTGACTCTGTTTTTTTCTATATCTCTAAATCGTATTTGGGAATAACAGCGTTTTGTAAAGTTTTTGGAATGTAAATTTGAAGAGCAATAAGGCAACTAAGAGGTATCCTTCTTTAAGAATGTGGGGAGGTCTATATTTTTTTTCTAGAACAAGAGATTTCAAGTATATTCTTCAAATGAATAAAATAAAATAACGAATACCATCTTAAAATTGAGGAAAATGTGAGGCTTTTTATTCTTTCTCGTAGTTTGGACCCTTTTATTCTACTTGTGGCACAGAGCAAAGTACTGTACAGCAGGAGAACTTTTAAGTGTTTGGCTTGCTGGACTTGAGCACTGAGATGCCTTGTGTGAGTGTGGGTCATGGGAGCACATCTTTTATGACCTGTTTCAAGGCAGCTTATAAAATGGGCCATAATAGGGCCTAAAATATGCAGAAGCTCCCACAGGCAGAGGGTAAGCCAAAAATCACTTCCCTTCCCTGTCTTTATTATTTTAACACAGTCTCATACAAAAGCTGAAGTTTGTAGTTCTCTATATATAGATTCCTGAGGATGTGTTTGAAATTCAGGAAAACAATATACTCTTCTTCTGAAATATTCTCCTCTTTCCTGATTTTTTTTTGTATTTTCAACTAAAAAACAATTCAATGTAAAATAAGTAGTAGTTTGAAAAGTTCATAACCATATGATTTTTTTTTTTTAATATGCAGAAATCTTACATAGCAAATGAAATTTTTCAGACTCTTCATGTTGAATCGAACTAAGTCACTAGATGATAGGTATTGGTATTACAGAATTATAGAAACAGGCTTCCACTTAAATGCTAAGTCAAATGTTAAAATAGATGACCATGTGTACATAACACTGGGACCTGCTGTTTGAAATTATTCCACCAAACTCCACTTAGACGTTAGTTTGAAAGAACTAAATATTTGCATTGGCACAACTAGCCATGACATACTGGTGGTGTTCATGAATGCATGCATCTGGAGCTTCAGCATTAGCACTCCCTGGACACTAATGAAAATGTTTTTACCTCCATTATTGTTCCCAGCTGTCTGGAAGATGCAGCACTGGGAAAGCTGCTCTGACAGGGCTCATTTGTATTGTCTCTTGAAGGCCATCCTGAACTCCATAAGGGCTCAAAATTTCCCTCTTTTAATTACGTTTGAGATAAAATAGTCTGAAATGTAGACAGAAATCGAGGGTCAGTACAGAGCAGGATCAAAGGTAACACCAGCAATAGTCAAATACAGCCCTTCAGACTCTTAAACTCAGGCTCTTTTATACCTCTTGCCAGACAGCACTGAGGAGACATGGTTGAGGTTTCACTTTGTTGGGACAGTCCCACAAGTGTTCAGAGCAGGGACCCATGTGTCTCTTGGACCCACCACCCTCCGACATGCTTTCTCATTTGACTGTAGGTCTTAGACATCTTCAGGTGTAAAGGGGCTGTGCCACTGTTAAGCAATCTAAGCTCTCAAGGTGAACTGCATGTTGAGAATTAGCCACAAAAATCACATTGCTTATGGCAAATGTCTCTTGGCCAGAACATCCCAGTTTGATAAATTGAGCTGAGACATGTAGTCTCCAGTCAAATGTTGAATAGTGCCCTGTCATAGTGTTTCTTTCTGTATCTATATTAAGTCTCTAATTACAAGGTGCAGAAAGGAGGACATTCTGGATCAATGTACAGGAGAGAAGATTCAGGACTGCAGCCCCTCTGAGCATGAAAGACACCAAGACTGAACCTTGAACTGGCTTAAAGTGGAAGATTTTGTCACTTCAGACCCCAAGTCCTTGTGTCTTTGTTGTTGTGGGGCTAGTTGGTTGTAGTGGTTTGGTTTAGTTCTTTGAATTTCAATGTACTTAGTTTTCTCCTAGAAACTTTTGAGGTCTCATGGATGGTTCCACATCATCTTCCAACAGAACAGACCAGTAATGCCCAGGGGTGTGGGGCACGGTATCTTCTCTCCCCCCACATAAGACTAAACATAACAAGGTGTTTTTAATATTTCACTTCCTGTAATCAACAAGTCAGTTCAGTTAAATTTTCATTAGCTGTGAGCTTGGGGTTTTGGGGCAGATTGTCACTGAACAGATGCTCTTTTCTTGCTAAGCAAAACCTTCTGTCTTCACAGAGCGCTGCAAATGCAAGCCTGTCAAAGCCACCCAGAAGACCTATCTGCGCAACAACTATAACTACGGTAAGAGCAGCTGCGTGGCCGGCTCCCAGCATTTCTAAGGGGAAAACAGTCAGTCAACAAGCCTATGATCCCACGTACTTTTGGGTAATCCGTTGGTACTTAGTATAGAAGGAACATGTGGCCTGAAACGTTTCCAAATTGGAAGGATGGGGGGGTTTAGGAAGAGTGTCTTTGTTGATGTTGAGGGTGTTGTCAGTGTCAGCACAGGCATCTGTGGTTTGTGCACTTCTTCAGTGTGAGAAGTGACAGGACAAAACTCAAGTTGTGGGCTGCTGTGCTTGAGCTGCCTCCTTGATTTCCAAGAGTGATACACTCTGCTTGTGCAGGAAAGCATGTTTTTACTAATTTCCATGCCTACAAACTCACCACGGGATCTGGCACACTAGGTTCTTTCCTTCTTGCATATTGAAGCCAGCAATGAGCATCTTGCTGGCACTTATGCTGTCAGTGACACTTGTAAACGTGCACAGTGTTCATAGAATCATAGACTGGTTTGGGAACCTTAAAAATCATCTAGTTTCAACCTTTCCTGTAGCCCATTCAGGTTCTAGAAGGTGCTCTAAAGTCTCCCCAGATGCTTTTCTTTTCCAGGCTGAACAACCCCAACTCTCTCAGCCTGTCATAGCAGAGGTGCTCCAGCCCTCTGATCATCTTTGTGGTCCTCCTTTGGACTTCCTCAAACAGTTCCATGTCTTTATTGTGTTGGGGGCTCCAGAACTGGACACAGTATTTGAGGTGGGGTCCCACGAGAGCAGAGCAGTGGGGGAGAATCCCCTCCCTGGCCCCACCGTTTTGATGCAGCCCAGGACACAGTTGGCCTGTGCTGCAAGCACACCTTGCCAGCTTGTGTTGAGCTTCCTATCAACCAACACCCCCAGGTTCTTTTCCTCAGTGCTGTTCTCTATCCATTCTCTGCCCAGCCTGTATTGGTGCTTGGGATTGCCCTGACCCAGGTGCTGGAGTCCATATTATGTCTTCTCTTGCTGCAATTGTCCTGGTCTTCAGGGATGTCACAAGTCCAGGCTGTTACTTTTCTTTGTACTGTTTGTTTTAAGCAAATTAGGCTGATGAAGTCAGGGAATAAATATCACAGAAATTGAACAACTGGATTTGTCCTTTTTCTCCTTAATCATGCAAATAGCCTGAGGCTCGGTGAACTGCAAGACTTCATTTAAATGGTAGGGATGGCTTAATATTTATTAAGATAATGTATTTATACAAATATCAGAGAAGCTTCATAGAAAAATAGATCCTATTAAGGAGTGAAAAACTGTAGTTGTATTCAGTGTAACACCATGGGCATAATCTAGTAGGTACATGGTACAGAGCTGTTGAGTATGCTGCTGTCCATCTTTACAGGCTTTTGAAATTAAAGAGGTCTTAAAATGCGTTTGAATTTACTTCCAAGTAAAGCAGCATTTTGTTCTAAAAGTTCTAAGAAAGTGGATCACCTCGGGTAAATTACATACATTAAATGCCTAATTATGAATTGCTGGCGGCTGTATTTATTGTGGCTGCAATACAGGCTGGTTGATGGTCTTTATGGGCAATGTCTGTGAAGACAGGAGATATTAAAGACTGGTTTTCTTTGTTCTGTATTACCTTTTTCACATAGGCTAGCAGAAAATGGGAATGAGGGGAATCTGCTATTTGTAATGGGCAGGAACTCTTGTTTGCAAGCTGTGAAAGATGTGGCATTCTGGGGAGCATGACCTCTGGACTGGCTTTGCATTTGCATGTGGTCTCAGTTCACTGGTCACTATGAGACAAGTGAAGAGCCCTTTAAAGGCAACTACTGGTCCTATGCAACATAAGGCAAAAAGAAAGGGTGAGGCAGGAAACAATTAGGTGGGTCATCAGGTCAAGATCAGGAGCATTTGGAGTTGAGAAAGAGCAGAGCAGATTGGTGCTGGGTCACTGGACAAAGAACAAAAAAGTTAAGGGCCTGTGATCTGGCAGAAGAAGTGATACAAGAAGTTCTAATCCACATTCATATGTTGTGAAGGGTTGAGAGTGGTAAATAAAGTTAGGTCATCTGTACTGCAAAGTAACCAAAGTGGGAGAAGTGACAGCTTGAGGGAGAAAGAGAGCATGCAGTGACTGAATGAAATATATTTCTACTGGAAAGAGCGAAGAGGAAGGCAACTTAAAGCCCAATTTAAACAGGACTGGTACATTAATTCCTGGTGGTCACCATACTATTTTGAGATATACTAAGCTACCTGAGGGGAGGATGAAGTAATGAAGTGAAGAGCTGGCGGCAGGGACGTTGCTGGAGTTCAGCTAAGCTTTTGATAATGGACCATGCAAAACTCTAATCCCAGAGGTCACCAAGGATGGGTTGGGGATGACCTGCATTATCTGCTGCTGCTAACTAGCTCTGTGTGATGTTTACCCAGTCATTCGGGCTAAAGTCAAGGAGGTGAAGACCAAATGCCACGATGTCACTGCAGTTGTGGAAGTAAAGGAGATCCTAAAATCTTCCCTGGTGAACATCCCAAAGGATACTGTCAACCTTCACACAAACTCTGGCTGCCTGTGCCCCCTGCTCAGTGCCAACGAGGAGTACATCATTATGGGCTATGAAGATGAGGAGCGCTCCAGGTAGTTCTTGCTGCATTGGCCTTGGATCATACTGGTTGTAGTTTGTTCCCCCTCCTCTAAAGCTGAACTTTAGAGCCACCAGGAAATGAAAGCTTGGTGGGACTCTCTGTACATCTCCTTAATGACGTTCAGTGGGGACAAGCCTCTCTGCAGGCTCCGAGTTAAGTCTTGCATGCATTGGGTTGTGTAGCTTGTGCAGACTTGTTGATGGAGTAACTGGTTGTCTCCACTGTGTAGATTACTCTTGGTGGAAGGCTCCATAGCTGAGAAATGGAAGGATCGTCTTGGTAAAAAAGTAAAGGTAAGAGAATCTCTCACCAGCAGTCAAATGTTGCAGATACTGTGAAACATCTACCTCATCTTTTAAAAAATGTGTGCTGACCCCTGTTAATAATTATCAAGTATCAAAAATGAACTTGGTATATTATTTGCTATAGTACTTGGAAATGCATCCTGAATAAACTAAAGGATTACCCCAATGTACACCAGTGTAGCAGCCATCAAAGCCCTGTCCCAAAAAAGCCAACAGCAGGAGTCCATAGGCAAACTGTATCCTGCTATTGGGATCCTTCATTGGGATACTAATTTTTAAAAAAAAGAGCTTTACAAGTGTCATGTCACCAACCATTTCTCATCACCATCTCCTTTTCCAAAAGTATCATCAGTTGTACCAGCTATAGTTCTGTCTCTTTGTACTGCAGTTGCTATTACCTGGCAAAGTAAATACTTAAAAAATGTAATAAAAATCACTTGACTGTTTGTTCATCCTGCTTACCCAAGAGATTGCACAGGTAGAATCATAGAATTACAGGGGTTGGAAGGGACCTCTAGAGGTCATCTAGTCTAACCCCGCCTGCCAAAGCAGGATCACCTAGGGCAAGTCACACAGGACTGCATCCAGGTGGGTTTTGAATGTCTGTAGAGAAAGACACTCCACAACTCCTGTAGGCAGCCTGTCCCATGCCTGTTACCCTCACAGTAAAGAAGTTTCTCCTCATGTTGAGGTGGAGCTTCCTGTGTTTTAGCTTATACCCATAGCTCCTTGTCCTATTACTGGGCAGCACTGAAAAGAGACTGGCCCCTTCACCTTGACACCTACCCCTCAGATATTTGTAGACATGAATAAGATCCCCTCTCAACCTTCTCTTGTCTACACTAAACAACCCCAGGTCTCTCAGCCTTTCTTCACAAGAGTCCCTTCACTCAGGTCCCTCAGTCATCCTCGTAGCTCTCTGTTGGACTCTCTCCACTAGACCCCTGTCTCTTGAATTGAGGAGCCCAAAACTGGTTATAATACTCCACATGTGGTCTCACCAGGGTAGAGCAGAGGGGGAGGAGAACCTCCCTAGACTTGCTGAACACACTTAGCTTAATGCATATTTTAATAAGGAATAACTTCATTTAAAAGTTATTCCTGAGAAGGTGAGATGCTTTTCTGCTGCAGCTGTTGTGCCTTGTCTCATCGCCTTCCTTCACAGAGGCTACAAGAAAGCCTGGAAGAGTTTTTTTCCTGTTTTAAGTGACTTTACTGATAATCTCACGTTCCACCAGCTCCCACTGCAGGGTCATGTGCTGGAAACAGCCACTGTTTGTTTGTTTGTTTGTTTGTTTGTTTGTTTGTTTGTTGCTGCTGTTGGTAAGCACATTGAGTTGCTTTACATCTGATTGATGACTTCTTCTGTCATCTCTCTTGTCATTCCTTTGCCTTTGGATCCACAGCGCTGGGATCAGAAGCTCCGGCACCTTGGGAAGGGGAAGGGAGAGCCCGGACACGCCGACCTGGCTCCGAAGCTCAGCAGAGCCAGCAGTGCCCGACAAGCACGGAGTTAGATGAGGAATGCCCTAGGTTGACATGCAGTGGACTATCTACCAAGACTTCCTTGTTGAAGCAGCAGAGGAGAAATTGCACTATTGCACGTTATATTCTATTGTTTACTACAAAATAATGTTTTAGCTTATATTAGTTTTTATTCTCCCTCTTGTTTTCTGCCTTTTTTTTTTTTTTGGATGTGTGCAAACTCTGGAAATACTTTTTTTTTTTTTCTCCTTTTACTAAGAACTGTAGAAAACTGCCCTGACAAGGTGGGGAAAGATAAGGACATGCTGAATTTACCACTTTGTCTTCTGAATCTTCTTAGGGAGAAAATTCTGGTGCAGGCAGGAATGAGATCTGGCGAAGATCGTCGCTTACAGTTGTGACTCAGACTGGCTTCCCCCTCTCACTTTTCTGGTCACTGTTTGCTGGAACTCAGCGTGTTGGGGGGAGGCTGTTGGTGGGTTCTGAAGTGCTTAGTTGGGTTTTTATTATTCTGAAATATATAAAGAAACAATCTTCAGAGAACTGTTTTAATCAGTACACCTTTGTTAAGTTTTCTTACTCATAAATAAACCACTTGTGTAAGCCGAAGTCTAATTAAAATACTTCCTGTGACTTCCTGCTTGTACACAGGGGACCTGGGTTTTCCAGTCCTCTGGACTTTGCAGGAAAGGTTGTATAGCTCTGTTGCCGCGGGACGTAATTTATAGTAGACTTTTTCTTTCGTAATGGCAGTTTGTTCCTCCTTTCTCCCTTTTTTTCTGCAGAGTTGTAGGAGTAGACAGACTCACCAGGCCTGCTTCTCAGTACAGGTCTGCACTTCATCCTTTTGATTTTGTGGTGTTATTCTTAAATCTCTGCCTACATCAAGAAGTGTTCGATGCTCTAGTAAAATATGCCCAATAAAAAAATTGTAGTTGTCAACACAGACCTACCCTAAGTTCTGAACTAAAGTGGTATTTTTTAAATTGCTGTTAAAAAATGTAAAACCATAAAAAAGTTCAATTTTGTGCTTTTACAGAGTCCTTTGCAGATAGTGCCAGCATATTTCTGTTCTCCTTTTCTCTCATGCTCAAAAGAAATAAATCAAAATGGGCTAAATCAAAGAACAGTCCTCTTTGATGTAGGCTGCAGAGTGGAACCCGCTCTACTTAAGATGCAAATGGCTGTTGTGCTCTCAGCTGTCACTATTAAGTGCATTAGACCTGCCTTGCATTAAGAAAGCAGTTGTTAGGTGTTTTGAAAATACAGTAACTGCTTACAGAAATATTTTGGAATATTGGATAATGCTATTTTAAGGTTTCAGTTAATAACCAGAGACTCCAGGGCAGGTACCAAGCAAGTTAAAATGTAGAACTGTTTCCTGCAACACTCAGGGTCTTTTTTGGTTTTTAAATTAAAAATAAAGGGTTAATTTAGGGGAAAGGTTGACTCTGAGAGCTAAGAGTGGTGGAATATCAGGTCTCCAGCTAGTTCTGTTCCCTCAGGGTAGTGCATGGGCAGGCTAAGAAGCTGTGGAAGGACTTTCAAAGAGGAAGCTGAATTAGGAGAATAATTTAAACAGCAGCAACAACAAAGCTATTCCAGTTTGAAAACCTGGCTCTGTTGTGTTTTGGACATTGTTTGGTGCTCCCATTGTCATCTGGTCTGTCGCTTAGTCCCTGTGTTTTCCAGCCATGCCAGCAGCAAGCAGGTCTCTGCTGGTGGTGGTCACCGTAGGTATGGCAAGATGAACATTGTCACTGAAGCAGCATGTCCCATGAAGCCCACTGCTGATCACATGTAATTACTGGGATTTGGACTCCCTTGTGGTTCTTGCAGGGCTCTGTTCTCCCCCCACAGCCTGGCTCACCCTTTCTCGAGGAAAACATTAGCTTAGGTGGTTGTAGAGCGGCATGGCCTTGATGGTGTGTCCCTTTTAAATGGCCATCCACATGCTGAGGGAAAAGCTGGTTTCCCTCTGTCTCCCAAGCTCCCCTTGGACTGTACAGAGACGGTATATGGCTTATAATCTACCTGTTTTACCTGCAGTGAAATGACTTGAGGGTCTTGCTCCGTCTGTTATGAAGACCTTTGTAGCTACGACAAGAGTGCTCTGTGATCATTATGAGCGTTTACTTGTTCCCCTCACAAGCACAAAGACTTTCTTTTTTCAGAACTAGTTTGTTTGGAGGCAGCACTAAAAGCCTCTAAAAGGAGCACAAACAAAACCAGCTCGTTAATTGTGCACAACATGGTTATTTTACTGGGTGATGCGCATACCTACGTGGGTGCATGTGACCAAGTGTCATGGGATGTATAGGAGGGTTGATTGAAACCATGCCTTTCCCACATCTGGGTTGTATTAGTCCAGAGAGAAAATATGCAGCTTGAAATCTCTGTGGATAATTAGCCTGACATGTTGCTTATTGGAAGGGACCCTTTCCTGGTGCTGCTCTGCAGAGGAGAAGGCAAGAGGAGTAAACACCCAAGTTGCTTATTTGCAAGCAATGTCTGGCAGGGGTTGACTCATGGTTTTGATAAACCCGTGCTGGACAAGTTAGTCAACGATATGAAAATAGCTTCATTTCAGCCTGGGTGTTGTTATTGCGGTGTAGAATTCCTGCT
>NW_009951796.1:269024-301384 GCF_000747805.2 Chaetura pelagica | reverse complement strand
GAAGCCAGGAGCAAGCAGAGTCAGTCTGGTGAGAACAGCTTTCCCATGGATGCGATGAGAGCAGCAGGGTTCACTGGAGCGGGGCTGCAGGGAGAGGCGGTGCCAGCAGGAGCCCCAGGGCCTCCTGCTCTCAGAAAGCCTTTGTTCAGAGAAGAATGCCAAATCACCATCTGGGGGGGTGTGGCAGCGGGAGGGGGGCAAGTGGAAGGGGAAGATGTCAGTGGTTTTGAAGGGAGGATAAGGTATCAGCCTGTAGAACAGGACTCAGCTGGACTAAGTTTTGTTTCTTTTTATATGATTCTAGCATATTGAGCCTGAGAAAAGCATCAGTCCAGTGGGATGAAATGTGTCTACGCTGAGTTTACAACCTGGGCAAATCCAGTGCCTGCTGGAAGAGGTGAGCTGTGAGGGACCCAGGTTTGAGGGGTTGCCAGTGCTGCTCTTTGGTTCCCTTCATGTTCCTGCTATTGTGTAAGATGCCAAAATCCATACCTTGAGGGTGTCTGTATTTTAAATTCTGCAGGTAAGTCAATGAGATAGTAAGAATGAATGAACAAATGGACATTATGTGCTGGGAAAGCATTACAACTCGGGGCACTTAAATCCAGCTGTGTGGAGGAGATTTACTAGCCAAGATTGTGTTCTTTTCCCTCACATGGAGTAGCCGAAGCCCCACATGGGCTGGTAATGCCTGCTCCTGGCACAGTTGTGACAGTCTGCAGGGCACGTGGAGCTGGGACCCCTGGCTTGCCTCTCACTTTCTGGTAGTGCTCTAAAAAGAACAGAAATACCTTTGCTTTGTGTGTAGGGACAGTACAATAGCCCCCTGTCCTGTAGGAGAGAGCTTAAGTCATTCTGTGATCTATGGGAGGGGGCTATTCATTTTCTCCATAACACGACACAGGTTATGTGGCTGTTACTGGCTGTGGACAGTGGTGTTGGAGCACAAGCAGGTGCAGGCTCTGGCAGCAATTGCTGCCTTGCTGCAGGTGAGCTGTGCCCAGTGATTTCTTCACGGTCTGAGCTTTGCAAGCCTTTCACAGTAAAAGAATGGGCAGAAGAAAGAGAACAAAGCTAAACCATCCCTGCAGTGCTGTTGCCCTTTCCTGAGGATCAACACCACAGCTGTGTGCACAGTCTGTGTTCCCAAATGGTCGTGTCACCACAGTGTTAATGAGACCAAAAAGCAACGTATCCCAAAAGCTCTTTTGTAACTGCAGCATCTGCAGTGTCAGTGGCCAGGTACTGCTAGGACTGAGATCAGCAGCAAAATGGCTTGGGCTTGATCTTCTTTGTCAAAATGTTCTTGTTCTCTGTATTTGGGGGGGAGAGAGGATAAAAAAGTAGCTTTGTTTTCTGCAGGGTTCTTGGGAGGGATTTTTTTGCCCACTCCTCTGACCTGTCACCCTGGGGACTGCAGCCCCCTTACCCTGCGCACTGGGTTAACTAGTGCTTCATTCCTCCTATGCTTCCCAACCTCTGGAGAGGATCAGCATGTTCTCTAGACCTGGGGCTGCCTGGCACGAGACTCCCCAGATCCGCAGTACAACCCTGGTGTTTCACTTCATGCTGGAGAAAGGTGTAGGTGCAGAATTCCCCGAGCCACAGCAGGAGCAGTAGCTGTTCAGATGGGCAGCCTCTCTATGCTTCTGAAATGGGGCAGAGGAGGATGCAGGAAATCCTGAGGCTGAATCACTCCCTCAGTAATTCCCTATGTATAAGCCCAAACTATGCAGTGAATCCCAGGGGAATGACCTCATGTCAGTGCCACCTGAGCCCTCTGTTCAAGTTAGACATCAGGAAGAAATTCTTTATTCTGAAGGTGATTAGGCACTGGCACAAGTTGTCCGGAGGAGTTGTGGATGGCCTGTCCCTGGAAGTGTTCAAGGCCAGGTTGGATGGGGTTTGGAGCAGCCTGGTCTAGCGTGAGGTGCTCCTGTCCATGCTGGGGGGTTGGAACTACATGAGCTTTAAAGTCCTTTTTAACCCAAACCCTTCTGTGATTCTGTGATAGTTCTGTTGTGATCTGAGGTTGGGCACAGAGAACTGGGTAACTGCTGTGACTGCAGTGCAGCTCTCCATGTCTCTGTGAGCCCCAGATAAGCCTTGTCATGCAAGAGAGATTATTATCTTAGAAGTAATCCCACGCTGGCAGGTACAGGGCTTCAGGCCAGCCAGCTGCTGTCCCACCTACTGCAGGGCTTGAGAGTCCAGAGTGATAATGAAGGGACACGGGGAGCGATGCAAAAGGGTGTCAGGACAAAGGCAGCAGAAAGCACCCATGGCTCTGCTCATCTGCACCTTCCATGGAACCCTCTGTGAGCAGCAGGTGTTTGCACCACGTTTGCTGCTTCTGGGGCCAGGTGGACACCAGGACAACAGATGCCACATGCTGGCAAGCACTGCTGAGCAGCCCTCCCGGAGGTGAGGCCTGCAGTGAGTGATGTCTCGGGGGTGTTTGGTTTAGCTTTCTGGCTGTAAAATGAAGATAATTTGTCATGGACGATTTCATCCCTGTCGCAATGAGAACACAGCTGAAATGCTCTGCCAGGAGCAGCTGCAGGAAGTGTTGGGTCATTAGAAAAGCTTAGGATCCTGCAGATGAAAGAAGTTGTCACTGTGTAACTCAAGGCAGCATCACACCATCACAGGTAGCAGTTGGACTGAATGCTTGTATCATCAAGAGCTCTAATATTAGGACTTCCTAAATACTGGGTGCTTGGCATAGCAAACATGACCTTCCTGTAAAAAAGTTGAGTGTGCAGTTACCTAGCAAAGGAAACGGTGACCTGAAGAGAGTTTGTGTAAGCCTGTATGCTCCATGGGGAAGACTGAACCTCTTTGTCCCCTGTATGGACCCATTTCTGTCCCAAGTGGTGTGGCTGCTTACAGCCCTCTCTTTGCACTGCTGAGATAGGGAAATCTGCACCAGTTATGTATTTTCATTTGTCTTTTGCCCTAGACTGAGTATTCATAGCTGGACATTGGTCATCAGGTCTTACATCCATCATCCCAGCTCGTTCCAGCTTTTCCTTTTAGGAGACTGTTTGTCCGAGTGAGTGTTCCTCCCCATGAGGATACCCAGGGTTCTCCATCCCACATTCCAGTCTCCATCACCCAGGGGTGTCACAGAGAGTCTCCTGGTCCCTTCCCCTCCCCGTGCTGATGCTGTTTTCCTGCTCCCCGGGGCCTTGCAGACCCTTTACCCTGGTGCCCTCTCTCCAACACCCCATCTGATGCTTCTTGAAGTCTTCCTTTCTTAGAGGAGCTTCCCTCCTGTTGGCTGCTGGATGCCCAGCTTGATTTCCCCCTGACAGCTCTTCCTTTCTGCTTTCTTGTGACTTTTTGCCCTGCTCTCCCCTGCCTGTTTCCTGACTGCTTATCTCCCTTTATTCCGCTCATTGTCCCCCATTCCTGCAGCTGGAGCCAAGTCTCCCACCACTGGCTCATGGGTGAGAGCGGCGTTTGCTCCCTCCCATCAGCTTCTGTCCTCTTTCAAGACATTTAATAGCCAGACCCAGCTGGGCAATGAAACTGAAATGCCCAGGAGCTCTTGGTACGTTGCTGACCCCCCTGGCTGCCCTCATGACTCAATGGCAGATTTCTTCCCCCACCCCAAACTGCCAAGAAATGCAAGTGATGGAGCTGGCAAGGGAGAGGTCTGGCTTCTCCTTGCCTGTGTGGGTGGACTTAAGTGTTCTTCCCCAGCTTTGCCCCTGGAAATGACTGCACCTGAAAGCAGAGCAAAACAAAACAACCCCGGCCCGAAACCAGCTGGTACTTAATATTTCAGGCTATGCAGCTATTCACTTGCTAAATATTCCGGTTCAGGGCTTACAGCTTGGCAATGCAGGGTGAGGGCTTATCAGAAGTGTTGGGCAGCCTTAGTACCCCAGTGCAGTAAGGCCCTGGGATGATAACTTAATACTGGGAGGCCCAGTGCCCAGGATGATCAGTTTCTCCTTGAACACAAAACACAGCACCAGATGTTCTTAGAGAAAAAAAGGAAAAAGAGATGTTTGTGTTTGCCAGTTGAATTTCAGTCCATGTTTTTACCACATTGATCCTTGTTTAATGTCACCATGTGCCTGCAGCTGGCAGGAGGGTGGGCTCTGGTGGGGGCTGGGCAGGCCCTTCAGGCTCCAATTTCTGCTGCAGAGAGGTTCCCATCCAGCCAGTGTCTGGCTGCTGTGACAACCATTCAGTATTATCAGCTGGAGCACAAAATATTCTCATGCTTTCCAGATATTTCTGGGAGTGATTTGGAAAGCCAAGAAGTGCCATTTTACCTTAAATGGCCCTGAAGATCAGTCAGGCTTTTGGTCCTTCCCCTACTTCAAATCACGTTGTAAATGGGAAGCAAATGCTGATGCCCCCATTCCTGCCAACATTATCCTGAAAACAGGTTAACTCAAAGGTCTTTAATCCTTGCATTTTCATGCTGAATCCCTGATAACCCTCTCTTATCCATTGTAAAGTCACTGTTAATTCTCAGAAGACTGACTTCCCTCAGCTAAAATACTTTTTTGCTTTTGATATCTTTCCCCATGATTTGCAGCTCTGCCTTTTTGAGTATTTGGATGTCTCTGGAGCTTGACTTACATTTGTAACTAAGGCTTTGTGAGGGCTCATGGGGAACGTGTGTGTTGAGCCTGATGGCAAATAGGTTTCCCAGGGCTCTGCTGTGCCAGCCCATGTGCTTGGAGGTGTAGGGGCTTTCTCACCATTCCCTGTCCTTCTGGGACCAGCCAAATGTTTGGCTGCAGGAGACTTCATTTGTCTCCCTCGGGTGCTCTTGTCAGTGAGAGGGAAGTTTCTTCAGTGCTCTGTGCGTGAGATGGAGAGAAATAATGGGAAGACTGAGCATCAGTTACACAAGACTGATGGGGATTCTGTGTGCTCTCAGGGCTTTAATTAACATAAAATAATGGCTGGACTTTGCTGCCTGTCCCAAACACCACTTGAGTGTGTCTAACTCACCCTCTACTGTAGAGGAAAGCCACTTGTACGATAGTTTACAAGTGATACCAAGTGCTGTGGCACTCTGTGTCACCAGCAACTGACTTTGAAGAACTGCCCCATTCCAAGTATCAAACTGTGCCTGTAGTTGTTTTTTTTCCCTGCTCCTGTTGACTGACTGGAATAAGTCTGAAATTCAGTGTTTTCTTTAAAGTTTGCCATCTCAGCAAGGAAGGAGTTAAGCTTTCCTGCCTGGGAGCAAGGAAATTCTTAGTTTTAGTGCAGACATTTTTGCAGGGTTAGAGGGCTGGATCGACCGTGGGGAATTAATTCATACCCTCCAAGCACTAGAAGAAGGATGCACATTGTTGCTAGCACATCTGCCAAAGAGTGTTTCCAAAGAAGCCAGGAGACATGTCTGTATTCGGCTGGATTTCAGAGTATTTTGTTCCTGGAAGGTTTAAGAGGAAAAGGTAAATGTCAGGGTATTTCTTTCTCTGCCAGCATGTTCTTGGAAAACCTATTTAACAAGCTCTCTGTCCGTGCTCCCTCCCCAGCCAAGGATCTCATTCTGCCCCTCAGGGCTCTCTGAATTCATCCTTCACCAAAGAGTGTCCAGTGACCTCACATGCTCAGAAACAGTTTCCCCCCTCCTGTGTTGCCATCCCTACCTTTCTCCAACACTTCATATTTCTCCCCTTATCTCCACGGGCTCCACTACATTTTTTTGGTGATGCATCATCCATATTGCACCTCATGTCCCCTCCTGGGTATTTCCCTCTGTGTCTATTTCCTGGCCATGCAGGAATCCTCCTCTACCCTGTGCAGCTGTGAGCCACAGCTGGCTCTTGGCTTCTGCTCCTCTGCTATGTTCCAGGTGCACTGCGGCCCAGGACATGGTGGGGGCGGGAGAAAGGCCAGCAAGTGCTAGTAAAGCTGGGGACAAGAAATACAGCCCTGTTTGTGCTTTGTGATGTCCCCCCAAGGCTGCTGAGCCCAGTAATTCTGTGCTGAATGGAGCTGGGAGTAGATGTGGCAGGGAGGCAGTGGGGGGCATGTCTGCAGGCTGGGAAAGACAGCCATGGCCAGGACGAAAAGCCTGCCAACATCCTCTCTCTTCTAGAAGAGCTGAAGTGCATAATGCCTTCCCCTTGAACATAGCTAAGAGTTTTGTGTCAAAAAGATGGAAAAATATTTCCTTGCACTTAACTGATTAGGAAAACAAAGTCATCCCACAATGCACATTTTGCACAGGCATCCAAGGAATTCTCTCACTGTGCATCAGAGAAGAGGTCACCATTGCTACTGCCTTCCTAATCACCTGAAGCTTGTTTATTAGAAATATTTTTTGCCTCTTAGCTATTTCTAAGTCTCTGTCTCTTACAGTATCTAAGCTGTGTAGTTTCTGCCTATGGAAGATAACCAGTTACTTATAATATCTCTAGCTACAGAGATCTTCATTTATTGCATTGTCATTGCATTGGAAAACTTAACTTTCTATAGGAAGTGAAAGCATGTGTTGTTGCGAAGGACATGCTTTTACTTTTTTATTGTGGCATTTGATTCAGCAAAACACTGAAGGTCCTGTTGGGTCTGCTGGCACGCTGGCAGCAAGCTTTCTGTGCTGGGACATGCTGTTGAATCTGATGTGTGTTCTGCATCCGATTCCTGTCTGAGAGTGGGGTTTTTCCTACTTACATTCTGCTTTTAAACGTAGCCTCCCTATTATCTTTTAAAATGATAGATCTCCTTTGCTGACACTTCATAAAACCCTTCTGAATGTGTATTGCACTTTTAAAAAGCCTTTTCCTAAACCATTTGAGAGCAGGAAACAGTCCAGCAAAGTTGCTGAGTCTATACCAGGGCCTACCCTGTGTTTGGCTCTTTCGGAAGAGAAGCCTGATTTCCATCTGATGTCAGTGTTTGATTACTTCCACATGCCCCCTGTTTTAAACAACTTAATCTGATCATGTTCTAAGAGTGTTTGTTTGGACCGTGACTGATTCTGCAACTGCTTTGTATCAGGAGTTACTGGATATGCTTTGGTAGTGTGTGGAAGGTGGGGGTTTGACACTTCCACCTAGAAACTCAACTGATGTAGATGGATTTCATGCTGTTGTAAATTACACTGTTTGGGTTAACTTGCCCTTAAATTCCATACTTTTGATGATAGACTTCAGCTTTTTACAAACAAATTTTATGTAAAGCTTTGAAAGACCATCTTCTTCAGTCAGTAGAGGAATATACTATAATGTGCTTGATTGCCTAAGTATATTAGCCACAGAGCTTTGAGAGTCAAGCACACTTTTCAGATGAAGAGTGTGTTAATGTTGGGATATATGCTTTTTTTTGTGTGTGTGTGATGGGAGACAATTGTGTTGTGGCTTGAAATGCTGTAGTCCCATCTTAAGTTGGAGGAAAGAATTCTACATATATATGTATTTTGAGGGATGTGTGAAACTCCAGCAAACAAATTCAGACCTGTAAGGGAAGCTTGACTTTAACCAATCCATTACTTGAATGGATGTTGCCTTTTTAAAAAAAAACGAGAACATCTCAGAAGGTAAAAATTTCTTCTTCAGCCCCTGCAACAAATGTGTGTTTCAGCAGTGAAGTGGCTGCCTAAAAACTATCCCTTAAACTACACCAGCTTAGGGGCTATCTGCTGCTTCTCTCATGTATGTCAGAGAAAATCCCTTCATAACTCTGCAGGCAGGAAAATCTGGGGAAGACCAAGCTTGTGAGAAACCAAAAGACACACAGTGTGTTCCACCGAGAAACCATGAGGTTGTCTCGGTAATGGCTGGGGCTGGGAATGGGAAACCTCTTGCTGGAGAGTTTAGTTGTCTCCTTGCCTTCTGCTGCACCAGCTGATGGCTCATCTCAGGTACTGATACCTTGCCCAACCAAGGCAGAGAGCAGTGGTACACAGGAGCCTGAGGCCTTCACGGGTGCTGTGCCAGGCGTTAAGGACTTCTGTGAAGTCAAGACACATATCTGTGTCGTGTCTTCCCTGGGCCAGTGAAGGCTTGCATTCCCACTCAACACTTTCCAGGCTGACAAAGCTGCTTGGGCTTCTACAGCACTTGCTTTTTCCTGTGGTTTTCTCTTTTGGTGCTGTCATTGCTCAGAGGCTCCTGTTCTCTCCTCGAGTGCCATGTGCTCTGCAGAATCCAGACCCATTGCTGCTGTGAGAAGCCCTGGAGCTCCCTCCTGAGTCAGCCTTGCAGCAAGGGATCCTTAGCTGTTCTTGCCATCATCGAGATCAGTTTTGTATATATCTGTGTACAAGCTTATATTTCTGCTCCCCACCCAACGTGTTCTGCCTTTTCTGTATTACAGCATGGTTTTAATATTCCTACCTTCAAGTCTTTCTCCCTTACTCCCCTTTTATGCTCCCTTGTGAGGGTGGAGGGGAGGTTGTAGAGACCAGTTCTGGCTTCTGGTTGGTGGTTTGCCCTGACCACTGAACTGAGACCAGGCCATTGATTTACCACATCAAAGTTGTGACGTTTGATCTAGTTGCTGTGACACCTATTTCTTGTCATTACAACAAAGCCACTGGCTTCCAAAGGTGGCAGTGCTGATCCCAAAGTCAGTAATGTCACTTCACTGAGCATCCAAGTGAAACATGGGAGCTGAAGTTAATAGTATTATTAGATATTAACACTAGTTCATCAGCAATAGAACTGTTTGCACTTGAGGAAGCTGTAAGCTAACAAATCTCCCTTTAAAAAGAAGGTTTGTTTTTTTAAAATCCATCTTTGCAATATTTACAACCATTTTCAGTGAAGGTTTTGATGAAATAGAAGTGTGTCCAGGCAGCAGACTTCACAGGCTATGATGAACTATTTTCAGGAGATACTGTCTGAAAGCATCATTGGATAAAGAGAGAGTATTATATTGAAATCCCAGGAAATTGGATACTTTTTTCTGGGTGGAGGTTGGCTTTTACTTGGCAAATTTAGCTGATACTCTCCCAGATGGACAGGCAGCCTAGATATAGGGATTGAACATTTTCCCCTCCCTGGAAGTTTTTAAGGCCAGGTTGAATGGAGCTCTCAGGAACCTGGTGTAGTGGGAGGTGTCCCCATGGCAGGGGGTCTGGAACTAGACTAAACTAGTCTTTAAGGTCCCTTCCAGCCCAAACCTTACTATGATTCCTGACAGCAGCTTCTCAGGTGTGGGTTTAGAAGCCTTAGCATTCCATGCTGTTTGCTTTACCAAGACAAAAGGTAGTTTTTGTAGCTTAAAGGTATTTCAAATACAAGGACAGCAGTCCACTAGGATACTTCTGTTAATTAAACTAGAATTTTGGCTGGAATTGGATTTTAGGAGGCCCAATAGCTTGTGCTGGTGCTGTGCTGTTTGTTGGTGCCTCCCAGCCAGTCAAATACTGTTCCTCACTCCCAAGTGGGGCATTTCTCCATGTCACACGTGGGGCTTCAGCACAGGCAGCCATGTTTGCTGCTCTTACTCCAGAAGCCAGAAAAATAACCAGGTGGGAGGTTTTCCTGTGCCCTGACTTGTTTAATCTCTGGAGGCTGGGACATCAGAGTCAGCAGGCACTGTCAGCTCTTCCTTCAGGAAGGAGTGATCTTGTAGTATTTTTAGCATACTTTAAATTCCCAGGTAAATAGCAAATGGTTTGGAATGGTAAGGATTTTTCAAGGTGGGAAGTGCTTTCCATACCTCTGCAATGAGAACAAGGCCATTGAAATGTTATTTTTCAGTATTTTCAGGCTGTCCTTACAGTCATCAGCACCTTTTTGGTTTTTTTAAACTGATGTTTTGCCTGTGGATTTTGACAGCCAGTACTGGGCATTTCCCCGTTTTGCAAGTGTGTAATACAGAGGGATCTGGAAAACTCTGGCCCTAGGTTTACATCCTGGGCCACCAGTCTTGTGTCCTGCAATGTCTTAATCTTTGCAGTGGTCCCCAAAGAAGGGACAAGCCCTGGTGACCTTACTGGGAGTATTTATCTGTGAAACATCACAGGATGATGAGCAGCAAAACTGGGCCATCTCACCAGTAACCTGCCAACTCTTTGCACCAGTTTCTGTGCTATAAAAATTATTTCAAACTCAGATATTTAAAAATAAGGGTCTTTCTGAAATGTAGGCTTTCTTTTTTAATATGGCAGCTCTAATACTCACACCCCTTTTTGTAGAGAGAGACCAAGAAGGCGCCTGTCAATAATTCTTAAAAAAAAGTAAAAAAAAAAAAGTTTAAAAAAACAACTTTAAGCTGTAATTATCTGCAAAGTATCATAGCTAATTCAGGTTGTGCCCCAAGTGAAGCCAGGGCTGCAGCTGCTGGCAGCAGTGGAAAATAAAATGCCACCAGCTGTGGCCCATTCCTGGTCCTCTTGGGAGGCAGGAAGAGGAATGGAGTAATTGTTACTTGTTGACGTTCTTGATATTTTTGCAATGGTGGGGTTGAGTTCTCCAGTGTGGTTTTCCCAGTATGTATTTTTAATGCTGGGCCCCATTTGTGTTTGTTTTTTACATAATAAAGTTTGGCCGTAATGGGAATATTCAGACTTCTAGATGCACAAAAGGGACACAGGTTTCTCCTTTCATAACTTCCAGTTACATTCATGAATTCTCTCTACTGAAAAATTGTCAGCAGGATGCATCTAGAAATGCAACTTTTGAAGCTAGTTGAGTAATACTTTGGTTAAGAATGCACGTGAATTCTTTTTTCTGTGTTGTAATCTCTTCAGAGGAGAAATAAGTGCATACACCAGAAGTACATCACACTTTTCAGAGGCTTATGGGATCCTATTTATCTTGCTTCTTTTAATTGTATTTTGAAAGATTACTAGGACCTTGATTTAACTTGTGTAGAGACTCTTCCTGACACAAAATGGCTTTGAAATTAGGTCACTCTTTGTGGCTCTGGCACATCAGGTTGATGAGAGAGCACTTGTTAAGAAAACAAATCTACTTTTAGGTATACAGATTAAAAATATGCTAACTATGCATTCCCAAATGACCTCATTATAAATTCTGCCCTTTAGATAGGAGGGGATAACTGTGGATTACACTGCAAATTAAAGGGTCTAGTTTGGAGGCAAATTTCCCTTTTATCCTGGACTTTGAAGGAGAATTCTAGGATTTCTGTTTCCTTTTATGTGATAGAATGGCTGCCTGTTCCTACATCACAGAATCACAATGTTAGGGGTTGAAAGGGACCTTTGGAGATAGAATCCAGCCCCCCTGCCAGAGCAGGACCACCACAGAATGTAGGGCAGATCACTCAGAAACACATCCAGATGGGTCTTGAAAGTCTCTAGAGAAGCAGATCTCCCCTTCCTTAGCTTAGTAAGAGTGTTTAGGTGATGGTGTCCAACAGATGCAGGAACTTTCCTTGTAGGGGCATGGGAAGATCTAGGCTTATTTTGGCTTTCTTACCTGCAGGAGGTAGGGTACGTAGGGGACTAAGTGCAAGTACTTCATTTTTCTTCGAAGGTAGTGGAGCCTGCAAGGAATTGAGTGCCACCCTGTATTTTGGCTTTTTCTAACACTTGGACACTTAAAATCTCCATCGACTGCTGTGGTCTTACCACAGCTGAGCAGATGCAGGATCGCAGTACAGACACAGCTAGCATGGAAATAAACATTTGGCTAACCAAGACAACAGAGATTTTGTGAATTACTTTCTGGAAGAAGAGGCTGCTTTTTCTGTTGTGCTTCCTTCAGAGGTGGTTGAGTTCTTCACATGTGGTGGCTTTGAAGCTGCTGGTGGTCAGCAGCCCGTGGCTGGGCAGGCAGCAAAAGCTCTACCCCCTCTGCCAGAGCATCTCTCTTAGGAGCCCTGGGTCTGAATGCCACGGGAAGGCTCTTGTAGGGGTGGCATGTTCAGACCGTGTGTTTTCAATATTCAGAATTATTCTGCATAGTGCTCTGTGTCATGTAGGGAACTTTGCGTGGAGCTTCACCTCTTCAAAACCTGACCTAGCTGGTGAAGGGTTCAGAATTTATCATCTGCTTGCCTGGAGCTAATCCCCTGTGAACCTTTCTCTTATGGTTTCTGGCAACTCTCCCAGTGTCTGAAATGAATAGAAATGTAGAGTAATTGGGGTTTGGAGGGACCACTGGAAGTCATCTCACTTTATCTAGACCAGGTTGCTCAGTAGCTTCTCCCCTGGAGTTTTGCACATCTCTAAGGATGGGGATTCTGCAGTCTGCTCGGTGTTTGGCCACCCTCGTAGTGAAAATAGTTTTCCTTATATCTATTGTATGCGATGTTACCTGTGACCTCCTCAGGCCTGCCAAAAGCTGTGTCTCATCCTGATGCTGCATTTTGACTGGATCCCTAGCAGTGAATGTTAACTATATTTGCAAATATCTTTGTATAACAGGTGAAGCTGAAAGAAAGAATTTCTTCCAGGCTGAGTCACACAGGGCAAGTTTTTCTTGAGTGTTTGACATTATATGCAAACCTTAAAGCTCCTCGTCCCCCAAAAGGTGAAGCAAACATGAAACTGGAGTGATCTTCTAGACCTGTATGAGTAAATGTAAGTGATTACCTTCAGTGACTGCACCAGAAAACTGTAAGAGGAGCATGTGTTCCTCCTCCTGCCTCATCCTAAGACACAGCCCAAGATAAGGATGCAATGGCTCGAGGGCAAGAGCAGTCGATGGAGCTTTGTTGTAGGTTCCCTGAGAGCTGAGAAATTACATGGGGCAGGAGGAGTTTGACACTGCAGAGACAGTGAAGATCTCCAGCTTTCTTTAGTTATCCAGGCAAGAAAGTGGCATTTTTTTTGTAAGACCAGTCTTTGGAATTCTGGCTATTTAAGTAGAAATAGAAGATACAGTGGGCTCATTAATACTTTTAAGATAAATTAAGACTCAGTTGTGCAGGCAAATAAAACTAAAGAGGAAAAGAGAAAAAAGGTTGTTGCAATCTTAGACTTCCCTCCAGCATTTCCTAGAGGAATTCTTTATTGGGCTGCTGGAGCAGCTTCACCCTTGAAGCAGGACACAGGCATACAAAATGGAGAAATATACTGGGCACAGGCTCTTCAGAAGTTTCTAGGATATAGTCACTTGTAAAAATCTGGTGTTAATTCTACAGATTCTCTTGGCTTGTTTACCTGTAGCTACATCTACACTTAAGGGTGATGGATATAAAGGAAGAGACACAGGCATGGACACATCACTGTGTTGAAATTACTAAGTCTGTGGTAGCTTTAAATGTGCATATTTCCTGCACCTCCACAAACCTGAGTCTCTCTCAAGTACTCTTAACTGCACTGGTGTGCTAACGCTCCAAATGCCCTGATTTATGGTCTCATAAATGTGGGAAAACCCGACCTTCAGTTCCTGCCTGCTAGTCAAGTCAGAGCACTACAGCTTCACAGCCATTGTGTCCCCTGCTGAGATGTCCCCTCAAGCTCTGTGGTGTGCTGTGGATCCCTCTCCTTGATGTTATTCTTGCAGCTCAGGAAATGTCCCTGCTTTCCTCTGCCAGCTTATGCTTTCCTGTTGCCAAAAAAAGATCATGCAGTGGAACTTCCAGCCATGCTCTAGTTTATCTATAGCCAACAGATGCTTAGGTCTGTGGGTAGAAGTGGGAATTTTTGTGTTTTGGCACAAGGTCGTTTCCTTAACTTGAAATACCACATACTTGCTCTGTTTTAATTGAAATAGCAAAAAAATGTTGCTTGTTGTTTTTTATGTTTGTTTGTTTTTTTGGAGGGGGTTGGTTTTTTGTTTTTTGGTTTTTTTTAAAATTTCTTATTAGTCTGGTAACTTTTTTGAAAACTTGCTTTAGTTCCTACTTATTCTTTCTCTTTTTTGATACTCGAACACCGGTTGTTTCTCAGTCCCTGATATTGTCAGGTCTTCTGCATGAACTGTATTTGCCCCAGCCTTTCAAGTCAACAGAACTGGGTATGTTACCAGAACGAAGCAGGGTCTCCATGGGGAACTCCTCGGTAAAGGGCAGCTAGAAGTACTAACAGGATACATGTCACTGCCATCTACCGGGTTGCATATGTAAGCCTAAAAAGACTGTCAGGAGCCCATGCAGTTCGGAATGTTTGTGTCATTCCCAGGGAGTTGTTCAGACGCATGAAGTGATGATCAGGACTGGCCTCAACAGACTCTTACCTGCTTTCTCTGCTCTTACCTTGGTTTCTCTGCTCCTTGTTTGTAAAAAATCACACTTGCTTTTCCCGGGGTGGTTGGGACAAGGATTGGGAATGGCACTTTGTGTGGGACGTGACATTGGCAGTAGCTCAGGGTTCATGGGTGTCAATCTGTAGAAAGGGTGCAGAGCTTGACAGGTGGAGGACAGAGACTGAAATGACCAGGGGACATGAAGGTGGCAGGACCTGTCACCAAGGGATGTTCACAGCCTAACTGCAAATGACCCCTGCACATCTCTGGCTTAGCAGATAGCCATGATTCTCACTGCTAATACGTGTCCATCTCTCAACCAATTGCTCTGTGAAACATTTTCCAACTCCTCTGTAGCAGCAACTCAATAAGCTGAGTAAGTGCTCCACTTCCTCTGCACAAGGACACTTGGAGGCCATATTAGGGTCATTCACTTCCATGGGAGCGAAGAAATAGATGAAATGTTGGCCTGGACAGAGTTGCTTTCCTTCATCAAGTGCTTTATGATCTCTGTTCCTTGGCAATTGGTAGTGACAGCAGCCCTGTGGACCAGGAGGCTCAAACTGGGCCAGCCCTTGCCTTTTCCCTGCTCTTCTGCTGCTGAAGCTGGAAGGACTGGTTTAAAACATCATTATACATCAAGGGCACCCCAAAGAGTGGATGTCTCTTTCTTCTTGGTTTATTCCCACACTGTGAAGGATGGCAGGAGCTGCAACTGGGGGTGATGCAGCCTTGCAGCAGTCCCATGTCAGCACCATCCTGTGGGGAATGCACAGCTGCTGGCTCTATTTCCTACAGCTCCTCACCACCTACCAGGCAAGAGTTACCCAGTTGTGCAAAAAAGAATCGCCATCCTCTTCCTCCCTCCATCCTTTTCTCTTGCATTGGCTGTCAGTGCCAGCTTGAGTGCTTGCAGCCACTTCATGAGCAATTGCTGCTACTGGTTTGGGTTTTTTATCCCATGGCTTTAAATGTGTCACTTGTAAAAAGATTTCTGAGAACGTAACACTTTGCCAAGCCTGTTCAGAACTAAAAGAGTAAGCCTGGGGAAATGTTTTTTCCTCCCCAACACAGTTAGCATTTCTGCCCCCTTTAGTCTTTTCCCAGCTCAGGGTCTTATAGGAAATATCCAGGTCCTTTGGGAAGACAGAGCAACAGATTTTATTTGACCTGTGAACCTAAATGAGGAAATGCAGAACAGCTCGGGAAGCTTTCCTGGATGCTGCTTAAGCTTCCTAGGTACTGCTTAGCCCCTACTGCTAGAGTACAAATATTTTGAGTGTTAAAGCTGATGGTGGAATATTAACTGCCTCTGCTTGGAATAAGTGTGTTATTAAATACGGTTCAGATCTTGTAGGTTTAATAATGCAGTTAATGTCATAAAGATTACATGATCCCCATTTAAGTTCTGCAAGTAAATCTCTCTCACTTCATTGTTAAGTGCTCTGAGGAGGTGGAGATGGAGGTTTACAGAGAGGAGGGAAGGTTGCAGGGCCCAGCTGGCAGATGGGGCTCCACCAGCCATCACTGGAAGCTCAGAGGAAATCTCTGGGTGCCAACAGGAATAATGTGTTTGAATCCAGTGAGAAGGATGGGGTGACAATGGTGTTTTCTTTGGCCAGAACACAGCCCTGTCCTGCCAAGGCAGCTGCAGTGCCAGCAGGTGGTGTGACTGGGAAGCCTCTGCATGGAGAGGCAGAGGGTGCTGAGGACCTCAGCTGTGCTGTGGCTGTTCTTTGGGCTCTGCACTGAGCCTGCTCTGCTCCTGCAGCCAGAGCTTACCTTGGTGACAGGACCAGCTGAGCCAGTTGTTTTCCCTTAGAGCAGTCTGGTGCGGGTGCCTCAGCTGGGGACAACTGGAGGGTTTGCTTCACAAGTGGGAGCAAGAGAGGTGGTTGCTCTGTCAGTGCCTGGTAGCATAGCTGCTCTGTCTTCTCTGAGGCTTTTAGCCTCACATGCTGAGCTTCACTGCTCTTCATGCTGTCTCTGTGCTACTGTTTCTCTAAATCCCCAGTGGAGAAAAGAAGTCTGAGTTGGTCTAATAAATGCATGTGGAGGACCAAGCAAAACTCTCATGTACTTACAGTTTGAAGAATTGTGTTTTACAAAATCTGGTGACTTAAGTTTTTTTGTTCCTCTCTCAACCCTGGTGTTTCCCCTCACTCCTTAGGAGGCATTTTCACTACTTAGCACACCTCAGTGTGCTTTCTGGATGGTCCCAACTATGAAGCAGGTCAAAGGCTGCTTTCAGGCAGTCATTGATCTTACTAGTACTAACAGGAAAAAAAACAAAGTAAATTCACAGTCCTGATGACATTTGCTTTTTAAGTATCTGGTCTGTGAATGCAGGTGTGGGAGAGATGGAGAGAGCATTGTTATGAGCTAGTAGGAGCACTGTTTTGTGCAGGTTAAGAGTCAAGATGATGATACTTGTTCAAGGAAAATGGTGAGCTTTCTGTTGCTATTGGTCTATACATTTCATATTATCATGAGTCTGCAAATTTCACTCCCCAGAGTGCTTACTGATGCAGTGTCCTTTGGGTGCCCTGTGCACTTCACTCTGTGCTGTTGCCCCCCTTCTCCCTGTGGCTTGAGGATGTCTTCTGCTCCAGAAGGCCACCTTGCCAGCTGACCATCCCCAGCCAGGACCAGTGTGTAGGTAGGTCAGATGTACCCCTGCTGCTTTTGCACTTGACAAAGCTGTTTAAGATTTTGTTCTAGCAGCTTTACTGTTAGAAACAGCACACTCTTTATTCTGGGACCCAGAAAGTTAGAAATTAACTGACTTCAGTGTGTAACCTGCAACCACATCCTCGTACTCCCATCCTTCAGCTCTTGGCTAAGGGGGAAGCACTTTCAAATGTGCTGAAGTATTCCACTGAGAGTTGAATCCTAGACACCATTCCCTTTTCTGACTTCTAGCATCTCAATGAATTGTCTTCCTGATTCTTATTTCTTATAGATTATTTGTGCATGTGTAAGAAATAATTTAACACCGACCCTGCTTAGGTGCACTTCGTGTGCGTGAGGACATGGAATGGTAAATATTGAATGTATTTAATTTAAAAGCCAACTTCGTGTTCTGGTGGCGCCATCTATGCCCGGGCCTGCGGAGCTGCACATGGCCTTCCTGCAGGAGACATAAATCCTGGACACACCTAGGAATTGCTTCTTTTCAGGAAAAAAAAAAAAAAAAGATTTACTAGTTTTTATTTTGTAGGGTGTTTGGTGATGCTGCATCAGCAGTAGCATGGCCAGCAGGACTAGGGCAGTGATTGTCCCCTGTACTGGGCACTGGTGAGGCCACACCTTGAATCTTGCCTTCAGTTTTGGGCCCCTCACTACAACAAAGTCATTGAGGTGCTGGAGCATGTGGAGAGGATGGGCAATGAAGCTGTGGAAGGGTCTGGAGCACAAGCCCTATGAGGAATGGCTGAAGGAACTGGGAGGGGGATTCAGTCTGAAGAAAAGGACACTGAGGGGAGATGGCCTGGCTCTCTAGAGCTCTCTGAAAGGACGTTGGAATGAGATGAAGATAGGTTTCTTCTCCCAAGTAACAAGTGATATAACAAGAGGAAGTGGCCTCAAATTGTGGCAGGAGAGGTTTTGATGGGATCTTAGGAACACTTTCTTTAACGGAAAGGGTTGTTAGTGATTGGGCAGGCTTCCCAAAGCAGTGGTGGAGTCACCATCCCTGAAGGTAATTTAAAAATGTGTAGATGTGGTGCTGAGGGACATGGTTTAGTGATGGACTTGAGAGAGCTAGGATAATGTTTGGATTTGGTGATCTGAAAGGTCTGGAAGTGTTTTCTGCTCCTCTCTGGCAATGAAGCCCCTGGGATGTGGGAGCAGGGTGACTGTGAGGCAGGATGTGGACCTCAACACAGAGCCCACTTGGAAAAGCTGCACTAGGCTTTGCCTGTGACAAAGTTGATAAGTCTGGTCCTAAGAACTTTGTTTCAATTGCTTGTGCAATTGTGGAAGTCCAGGAGAAGAAAGGGGCATCAGTATTTGCTTATCACTAACTGTGTGTAATTATGTTCATGTGTGCACAGGCTGGGCAGCAGGAGGTATCAGAATATTCCCTGCTGTTACTCATTCCCCACAACAAAAGGAATCCTGAATGGGATGGAGAAGCAGCAGGGATTTCATGTCATGTTGCAGCATCCCCCAGACAGATGTGGCCATGCTGCAGGAAGGTAGTTGCTTTCATCATTTTTAGAGCTAATTGCCTCTGCTCGAGTGCTTGGGGAAGCGTGAGAGGATGCTTGAGCTGCCTGATGCAGCTCTTGCCCAGAGCCAGCTCCAGAGGTGCCTCAGAGCGATCTCTCTGTAGCTGCATGGCTCTGCTGCACCAAGCCAAGCTGTTTCTTTCCTCCTGATACTTCTTGCTCTCTCTCCTGCTTCAGCAGAGAACCATCTTCTCACAGTTAGGAGGAATTGGGCAGACTCAGCAGAGCTGCCTTCTTTGCCTGTGCAGGGCACAGAGGTACATGAATTGCTGGCAAGAGTCTTCTCCAGCAGAGGCAAAGCCTGTCCTGGGTGTGTGCTGGGAAGGGTCACACAGTGAGAAAAGGCAGCAGAGCTTTTAAAACCCACCTGCATGAGGCAGGTGCCAAATATGTCACACGTTTCCTGGCTGAGCGATGTTTTTAGACGCATGTTGGCTTTCAGCAGGTTAAGGACATGCTCCCCAGTGTGCCTGGCAGACTAGAAATGCACTTCCTTGCATAAATTTAGTTAGGTCTGCCCTTGAGTTCTTCTCTCAAAGTCCTTTATGTGTTACTGGAAGGCCCACAGATAGCATGATGTCATTGGCAAATGAGCCAGAACCAAAAAATGGCTTATAAACCAATAATAATGACAATTCTCCCTGGTAGTGAATAAATAACATGGACTTTATTACTACTGGCTTCTTTTTTCCTGACCAGCTGACTGTAGCAAGCAGTATTTAGCTTTGCTGGTGAGGGATGATTCCTTGGGGGTGGATGGAGGCTCTTGCAATGATTTGGGCACCCATTGCCATCCTGCACACTAGCCAAGGCCAGCACAGACCTCCCTGCTGCCTTGTCAACAGTGCCAGACTCTCTTCCCAGAGCCATAGAGGAAGCTGTTGTTTCTTTCCCTCTGGAAAAGGGCTCTCGAACATGTGAGAACACATTATCTAGGCATCCATAGTTTTATAGGATACCATAAACCCCCACATCACCAAAAAGTGTCATTTTCTGGTCATTTTCTGACTCCTTCTGCCCCCCTGTCCCCCATAAAGTGGATGCCATACAGTTCAAATTATGTATGGCCCTACTACAGAATAATCAGTGCTAAGTACATATGCATACACAGAGCACAATAAATAATTTATCTTCCCTTAATATTTAATGGGTAAGAGGCATGACATGTATTGATTTCATTTAGACCCGAGTTCATGAGAACGTTTAAACATTTCTATTTTTAAATGCATGAATCATCATAATGAGACTGTTCAGATACTTTGTTAGATATATACTTAATAACCTTGCTGAATTTGAGCCATAATGGTAATCAGATTAATATTTTGAACCCATGCCCAAGGAAGCCATTTCATCAGTTTAACTAGGCTCTTGGAGTAGGATCCATTTTTTAATATATGTATATAATATATGTGTGTGCATATATATATATTTAATGAAGGAAAATTCCAGGCAGAGCACCACTGAGAAGTCAGAGTCTGTCTGAGCCTGGAGTCACTTTCAGTCATCATGGATTTCAGGTGCCATCTGACAAATTAAAGCAAGTGATGCTCAAATGCAAGCATCAGCCACTTACTCATTCCTCTCCTGCCCAGGACAAGGCTGGATGTTCCCCTGTGCTCTTCAGCAAGGCAGCATCCTTTGGGTAACAGGACCTCATTTTAACCTAGTGAAATTGTGTGGCATTTTTTCTGTTCTGTAAGATGGGGAAAATAAGGGGTTTTTTGGACAAAACATTCAAAAGCACTTCCATGACACAAGGACTTGAATCTCGCTGGCAGCATGAAACAGATAATTTAATTTGCCCCTGGTTGTAACACTTAGGAAGCTGTACCTTCTAGAATAAGTCAGCCATACAAACATGAACACACATCTTAATTTCTTGGGTTTTTTGGGGAAAAAAAATTCAGGTCACACCACATGTGGCTCTGCTTTGGGTCTTGCATTTCTTCTCCAGGACATGCCCACAATTTCACCCTGTAGGGTGTGTCTGCAGTAATATCCATAGGAAGACAGAACAGCCCAGGCTGCAGGAGGGCACGTGCTGCTGGCAGGGAGAACAAAGCCCTTCCTTGGTGCTGGCCACAAGCAGTTGTTACTCAGTGCTTTTCTCTTCAGCTTTTTGTGGGCAAGTAATAATAGTGGTTAATGTTCCACTCTGAAAGCATCCTACTTGAACTGGTTCTTGCAAAAGTGAGTTAAATAGCTGGTGGTTTATTGCTTTGTTGTTAATAACATTATTTCTTAATAGCAAGTTCTACTGGGCTTTTGTTTATTTTTAAACCCAACATTCATAGTTGAGTCTGGATGTTGGCTCACCTGTTAATGGGGATGCAAAAGTTGAGCCAGTCTGGGTAAGACATCACTTTTAATGCATCTGTAATATTGCTGTGGCTTGCATTCACAAGGTGTTTATGCTGTGAGCTTAGAAAATCAGTCCAGACCTTATCTACAGTGCTGAAGTTTAGGAGTCGATTGTGTATTCTGGGGTGGTTTGTTGTGTGTTAGGAAACGAGTAGTTTTCAGTTAGTGTTTCAGTTTTCAAACTCTGGCCATCAAATTCTGGACCTCTGATGCAGTTCCAAGCACTCTGCCTTGAATTCTCTGGCTTTCTATTGCTCAGCTATAACTTCTGACATCAAAAAAATAATTGATGTACCCAAACAAATTTTTTTTTAGTTGGATAGGTCATATTAATGTGATTTAAATGATTATATGGCAATGTTTAATCTATTTCCTCTTCTGTATTCTTCTGTTTCCTAAGAAAACCCAGAGTGTGCTATTTATTGTCTCATCTGGAAGGGGAAGAAAGCTAATTATCCTTCACTTGCCTGTAAGGATTCAGAGGGCTGGAGCAGCTCTGCTCTGGAGACAAGCTGAGAGAGTTGGGGGTGTTCAGCCTGGAGAAGAGAAGGCTCCAAGGAGACCTTAGAGCACCTTCCAGTGCCGGAAGGGTCTCCAGGAAAGCTGGGAAGGGGCTTTTTACCAGGTTGTGTAGTGATAGAACGAGGGGTAGTGGTGTGGCTGTCAGTCACCTTGTGAGATGAGTCAAGAGTCTTGCACATGTACTGCAGAAGTGAGCTTTTATTAGTGAAAAGGGCTTTTTGAAAAATGGCTGAACTCACTGTGTTGTTTAAATCACTTTTTTTTTACGGTCTCCCTTCTAAGAAGAGAATTGCTGTGGCAGCTTCAGACCAGCGGATAGTATGATGGAAAGTACTGGTGCTGAGGGGAAGAGTATGAGAAGCAGAGAGAGCTTACAGAATTCCTACTTGGGGTACCCCCTTGCAGCAGCTGCCTGGTCAGAGACATGCCTGTGGGTGAGATGGCTGACCTCCTGCTTTCAGGAGCTGCTGATGGATCTATCCTCCATGAGGTTGTATCCCCCTTCTTTGAGGCCTTTTACGTTTTTCACCTTCACCAAATCCTCTGTCAGTGGACCCTGCAAATCAGCTGCATCTTTCCCCATAAAGATGTCTCCTGCCAGGCAGGGAGTAGTCTGAAACTCGTGTCCCTGGTGGTTCCTGTGTAAATCCTGACTGAAAGCAGGGAGAGCTGTCCAGTCACTGATGATAATGCCAATTTGGGCTTAAGACTTGAGTACTAGGTGCTTAGAATGGGAAATTTTTGTGCTTTCCACAGCAAGAATTGACTATAAATTTCATGTCTGGGAAGGTGAGAGGAACAAAAATCAATTCTAGCAAGTGGTAAAATAAGTGATCTTAGGGCACTAGGTTGGAAACCTCTCAGGTTCTGCATCTGCTACCAATTTTCTGTGCAACTCTCATGTGCCCACCCATCTCCATCTGAAAAAAGAGATAGAAATGTTACTACTAACCTAAAAATGACAGAGCTCCCAGCAGGTAAGGACAGGCTCCCTGGCATGTGTCGGCGTCTTCATCCTTGCAGCAGCTTTGGAGGACAAGAGGGTGGCTTGGTGGACCTTACTTCCAGCCTGGCATCTTAACTACTGAGCTGCTGTGTCCCTCTGCCAGCCCTTTCCTGCGGCATTAATTCATAAATGTCTGTAAATGTTGTAAGAAAAGCAGAGTGAGGTGATGTTAGAAGAGAAGCGCATTAGGCTGTTGGGCAGCAGCAGCTGGAATATCTCTCTGCTGCAGTTATATTTGATGGTGCGTGTACTTGGCTTCAGGAATGCTGCCAAATGGCATTTTATTTCTACTTTGGAGCTCTCTGCAGATGAAAAAAGTTCATTTCCATGTTCTTTTGGCCAAAAAGTGCTTGCAGGTCTTTATACAGCTTCCCCAGTCTGGGACCAAGGCCTGGCTTGGAGCAAAAAGTGCCACTGGGGCTGATGCTGTTCCTGTTCAGTCCTGTTCAGTCAGGGCTTTACCAAGGGCTCTGAGAAGACTGAAGGTAGAAATTCTGCTTCCTCAGCCAACTCCTCCAAGCCTCAATGACAGAATTTCAGTCTGAACCCCACCCCACAACCCCAGGAAGGGGCAGCTTTCTCTTAACTGTAGTTTTATTTTAACAGAGGGGTTTTTTTAACTTTTCCTCATTATTTCTCTTCATCCTTCATGTCAGATGTGGCAGATCTTGGACCAACTGTGGTTAGATCAGGATTTTCTCCTATTTTGAGTGTTAGGAAAACTTTCACACTGGTATTTCTTCAACCTTGCCTTTTCCCAGAAAATGGAAGGCCAGGAATTCCCAGTCTTGCTGATGATTTTTCTCAGTTGCTTTCCCAGTCATGGTGAGTGTAGACCTGCAGTTCTAACCTCCCCTGCTGATTTTGATTTCTTATGAGGTTGATCTGAAGCTCTTTGAAGACAGTACAGGTTTTCCCAGCATGTTTAACAGGCCCAGCTTCCAGGCATATCTTCCTCCTGAATTGCCTCCACATACAGCACCTGCCACAGGAGCCCCCCCCTGCCATATCCTTGTCCATGCACAGGTAGGTTTATTTTTCTCCTGCTGTGTCACCAGCCCTCTCCCCTCCAACAGCAGCCACAGTGTTTGCAGGCAGCCCTGCCTGTTCATTGCCTTTTTTCTTGTCTCCTTTTAGTCAGAATCTCTTTAGGCGAGTATACACTAAGAGATGTGGTCAGCCACAGAATAGGCTCATAGATTTGTATGGATTATTGTTAATTCAGGACTGCCAAGTGCACCACTAAACCATGTCCCTCAGCACCACATCTACACATTTTTAAATTACCTTCAGGGATGGTGACTCCACCACTGCTTTGGGAAGCCTGCCCAATCACTAACAACCCTTTCCGTTAAAGAAAGTGTTCCTAAGATCCCATCAAAACCTCTCCTGCCACAATTTGAGGCCACTTCCTCTTGTTACATCACTTGTTACTTGGGAGACGAGACCAATCTTCATCTCATTCCAACATTATTTCAAGGAGCTGTCCTTTCAGAGAGCCAGGCCATCTCCCCTCAGTGTCCTTTTCTCCAGACTGAATCCCCCTCCCAATTCCTTCAGTCATTCCTCATAGGGCATGTGCTCCAGACCCTTCCACAGCTTCGTTGCCCTCCTCTCCACATGCTCCAGCACCTCAATGACTTTGTTGTAGTGAGGGGCCCAAAACTGAAGGCAAGATTTAAGGTGTGGCCTCACCAGCCCAGTACAGGGGACAATCACTGCCCTAGTCTGGCTGGTCACTCTATTGCTGATAGAAGCCAGGATGGTGTTGGTGTTCATGGCCACCTGGGCACATTGCTGGCTCATACTCAGCTGCTGTCAACCAGCACCCTTGGGTCCTTTTCAGTCACACATTTTCCAGCCACTCTTCCCCAGGCCAGTAGCATTGGATGGGGTTGTTGTGGCCCAGGTGCAGGACCAGGCTCTTGGCCTTGTTGAACCTCATACATTTGGCCTTGGCCCATCAATCATGCTTGTCCACATCCCTCTGCAGAGCCTTCCTCCCTTCAGGCAGGTCACTGCTTCTGCTTATCTGGGTGTCACCTGCAAACTTACTGAGGGTGCACTTGATTCCCTCGGATGAAGATATTAAATTGAACTGGCCCCAGTACTGAGCACTGGGAGGCACCACTTGTAACTGGTGGCCAGCTGGACTTATTGGTAAGGATTAGCTGGTACCATGGTCTGGAACTGGTTGAGATGACAGGTTTCCTGCAGGTTAACTTGTCCTTGCCACATCATTCAGGCTGCTCAGCTGAGGTTACTGTTGCTTAGCTACAAGACTTTATAATAAGAGCCTGAGCCATATCAGAGCAGGCGCTGAAGCATTTCAAATGCAACAAAACCCAAAGGATGCTCATCCATGTATGTGCAGTAATATTACAGGTCCTGAATACTGAGGTTTTAGTGATCATGACTGGTAGCTCTTAGCTTACATGGCTCTGGTTGTCACTAGCTTGGCTTCTGCTGGAGCTGGTTTGTTTGCAGACTGTGTCCAGAGATGTTACTTTTAAGGAATGTATGTGTTTGGGGGGAAATTATTGAATAAAGGCCCTTCAAAGAGAGAAAATAGGTCAGAGAGGAGCTCCTTGGGGGTTTCTGTGATGAAAAACTCTTGATTGCCAGAGTTCATCCCTGGTTACTGAAGTCAGGTGCTGTGATGTATTATCAGTATGAACTGCAGAAGTGGCAATACGGGGTGTCTAAGTATCATTCTGTGTCCACAACTGCAATGACTTTCAGATTTTCCCCACCTGTTTGCATAGGTAATTTGTTTTATATCTCTACAAACTGCAATTGTATTTCTTGCAGTGTCATGAAAATGAATGTCACCTATTGCCAAGGACATGTCTTTGCTTCCCAGAGCAGCTACATGTACAAGACAAGATCACTGTGCTTCCAGCAACATTAATTAATAGTCTGGAGGTGAGTGCTCAGCTCGACAGCTGAATTTAATAGCAGTTCCTCTGAACGCAGGAGAAGGTTTCTCTGAACCTTCAGCAGTGTCTGGTAGGACTCATGCTTCATCACTGTGGTGACTGTGGCTGGGATTTGGGTGACAAGGTAGCCTGGGGAAAGCTTTACGTGAGGTTCAGCTGCCTTCACTGTGAGTCAGCAATGGGAAACAGAAAAGCCAGCATCTTGACAGTGCTGGACTGTCCCCAGAGCAAGGCCACAAGAGAGAGGCTGGAGGGGCTTCATGCTCAAGGAACTTCCTTGGATTTACTGGCTGTGTTGGTCCGTAGCTGGAAAGTAACCAAGTTCCTGCCTGCATCTCTGGCATGATGACAGACCAAAGGGACATACAGAAAGGTTGTAGTTTGAGCTTTCTGTTTTATCTTCTGCATCTCCAAAGATGTCTCTTGGTGCTTGTCATACAGATGTGAGCCCAGGAAGACAGGGCAGTTGACTGCAGAATGGGTCAACTCCATGTTCCCTGTTTTATGGCAGGGAAACAACATGAATGAAGCTTGATTTGTTAAGAGGGTTTCAGTGTAAAATAGTATGCAATTTCTGGCTCATATACAGTGACACAGCCTTACTGACAAAAGGTACACCGAGGGTGACCTCACATTGTTGTTTCTTGTTGTTAAAGTTAATTAACTTAAACATCTATGTAAGCAGCGAGGAGCAACCCTCCCCTGTGAAAGTTTTTGTGCTTTTTGACCCACCCCCACCAACTAAAAAGCAAGGAGAGCTTGTGGTGAAATGCATGGTTATGTTCTTAATCTTTGTAAAGCTCCCTGTGGAACAGCAGGGCAAAACCCCAACATTTGTGATCAAGTGGGACAGCCTTCCATTTGTTGCCTAATAGAATACTGCATTCATGTATGGGAGTTCAGCTCAGGGGGATTTCTGCCATACATATATGGAATTTATGGGCTGGTTCTAACACTGACAAAAAACCCAAAGTTTGAAAATAGCCTGGACTGCTGCCTGGGTTTTTTTACTTCATTTCCTGTGTATTCACTTGCCTTTCACTTCTAAACCTGTTTTGCCTCTCACTTAGCAGTGGAGTTGTACCCGGGTGAAGGTGTTACATGTGTACTCGCTAAATATGTTTTATAATGCATACCCATGGCTTGGTCCCAGGGTATCACTCAGAGCAAATTACTCTCCTGTGCTGTGTTGTCTATCGATCACTCCTGTTTGCCGTTTTTCCTTCTGGTTGTTGTTCTTTCCTCTGACTCTTGCAAAAAGTGATGCCAGGCCATTAGGAAACTCTAATTACCATGCAGATTTTTCTTGACCATAGCTGATGTTACTGTGTAGGGACCCTTGCCTCGAGCTCTGCATAAGTGGTTTTGCTAAGCACTTGACAGCTCTCTTCCCTCCTTCGCCTCATCACCTTCCCTCTCCATACTACCCCATCTTTTCCAAGAGGAGGAGATCCTGAAAACCATGATGTGCAGTCAGTTGGTTTCACTGCCAGCCTCCCTTTCCCAGCAGTCACCCAAATGACGGGATTTTTCTTTCTTTTCCTGGAAGGAACACGAACGGATAAGCCCATTTGCTCACAGCCTCAGCGCTGACACCACAGTATCCATGGCAACGCTCCAGCCTGCGCAAGCATCCACAGAGGCTTTGAAAATTAGAAAACACTGAGTGATGACAGGGAGTCACTCCAGACAATGGATGTTTATAGGTGTCAAAACCACCTGAAATACTTCTCTGTCCACCCTTGATTATAATGTGCTTTACGATGTATCCTGCAGCTCCTCTGTCTGAATAGAACATTTAAAGCAGAATTAATCCCTGTATTGATTTCCCCCCTCCATTTAGATCACTGGCTGGGGTAGCTTTTGGGAGTGTGCACCCCAAACTCTCTCCGCTATTGACTGTTCTCTTGGAGCTGGGTTGAAGTACCTCTTCTTCAGATGATAAAATCTGAAGTCATGATTGAAAAAGGAGTGTCCTGCTTCAGCCCAGCTGTGGCTGCGTGACCTCAAGGCTGAGTGCTGAGCTGCCCCATCACGTCGCATGAGTTGCTGCTTTCCTCTGGGGGCAAGAGAGTTAATAGGATCCAATCAACTGTTTTTGGTGAATATTTTTACATAATTTCATCCACGTGCAGGCAGGGTAGAGACTATGCTACTGTGTTTACAGCCGTGGGCATTCACTGGTCCTGTGGCTGCTGCGGCTCTACTCTCAGGAGATAACCTTCAGGCACTCGGGCTGCATTTCTGAAGCTGGTTGCAGCAAATCTATCAGTTCATGGAACTTTGTGGAGCCAGATGTATGGGCAGAAGATAGTATGAATTGATGGACGGCAGGCATGGGCCACCCCTCAGCCTCTACCCCTCATCTCTCAGGTACAAAGCAGAGTGTTGCAGTCACATGCTGATGATAACCCTGGATGAGGACCAGTTTAGGAGCACAGCGCACCCACAGGTTATGTTCAGGTATATTCCTTGAGCCAGGGAAGTGTTTCTGCAACACTACAATGTGATAGGTAGTCTCATCAATCAGGCTAAGGCCGTTCTCAAACCCAGGTACACTGATGCTTAACCTCAAGCCACAGTTTTGGTGAGAAAACAGCCCCTCATTCTTTCTGCAGTGTCTCCTGTCTTAACAATTAACAGTAGTGTTGTATTCACAGAAAGGGGCAAAATACAAAGGCCTGTACCCAAGATGAAATATATTGCCCCATATTGTGGTGTTAACTTGATTAGGCTAATCTGTTTTCAGCTGATAATGTAAGCTTTAGGCTTGGAAAATGCAGTAACACTTACATGTTTGAACATAAAAAGAGGAGCTTATTAAAAAGTAAAAAGCCTTATCAAAATTCCACATTAATAAAACAAGCTATCGGGGCATCAGAGACTTGAAGAGCTTCCCTGTGCAAGCATGCAAACATAGTAATAGATTCTTTCTGAGGACTTTAATCCTCAGCAGCTACTGCTGGAAAAATTCAGACTTTTTGATAGAACAGGAAATTAAATCTCAAAAATATTGTCTCCTTCGTGTTCTGACCAGTTTGACTATTCAGTCATATTTGTTTTGAAAAGCATTTTTGGTACAGATGCAGTGTGTGAAGAGATTTCACTGCTTAAGCCTTAATGTGCATTTTGTTTATCTTCTGTTCAATTTTGCAGGTAGGCAGTGGCTGTTTATTTTATTTTTTTTATTTCATTAGAAGACCTTGTACTGAATGGTGCAGTAGTTTTATTCTTACAGCTTTCAGAACACTTAAAGAAGGCAGTACTTGTACTAGTGAGAAATTAAGGGTGGCAAAACAACTAGAGCTCACAAACTTGCATTTATTATTTCTTGGAAATCATCACTCACTTCTAGAACTTGAAAATGTTAATAGCATCAAATCTTATTTTCTTAGAGAGTTGTTTTTGGGTGGTTTTTGGTTTTTTTTTGCTTGAGATGGGAGTTGCTCCTGAACTCTTCTTCTGTAACAGAGAAAATGGGTTTAACCAGAGAAGATGGGTTTAAGAACTTCCTGTAGCTGAATCCTGCAGGGTTCAGTACTTGCCTTGCTTCCTTTTAAATACGTTTACAAAACTTCCCTGTCAGATGTCCCTAACATGACAAGTCTGACATTGAGCTTTTTCCTCTTCAGCAAAGGAATCAGCCCCATAACTGAGACATCACAGAGCCTCAGGAGCAGAGCTTTGGCATGTTATCTGGGGACCCTTCACTTCCAATCACAGCAGTGAGAAGTGGAGGTGTCTGCTGGAGTGCATTCTCCACTGCAGTTCTTGCCTCCCTGCGTCCCCAACAGCAGGTGGCACCAGAATTTTGTGCCCTCTTTCTGCTTTCAAATTACTTTTTAGGCAGCTGGCTTTTTGACTTCAAAAGCGTTCAGTAAACGAGAGTGTAGCTCCCTCAAGCTAATTCTTCCCTGATAACTCACGTGGGTGCCTGTTGTCACTTGAACGAAAAGACCAGAGATATATAAGGGCTGCCAAGGCAGTGTCCTTCCGCTGTGACTGGATTTCACCTTCGATTAAAGCTTTCCTGTGGCAACCTGGGGCATAGGTTTACAAACAGGCACGATCTCCAAATAATCTTTCAAAGGTAAGTGTTTTCCAATAGAAGAGAGGCAGAAAACGAAAGGCTTTTACATGGAGATGTTACTATATGTGCTGATGAGCTAGAGTGGAATTTGTTGTCCCAGTCAGAGACAAATTGAACACAGCCTCGTGCAAAGCCAGGGTTACTTCAGCACGTAATATTTTCAGGAGAAGCTTTTGTTTTGCTTAGCGGTCGATAACGATCGGAAGCAGCTTTTCAGCTCGCCTTTCCTCCTCGTTGCCTCCACTGGGCACTAGAGGGACCCTAGAGTTCTCCAGCCGACGGAAGCATCTCGGCGATGCTGAGGCAGGAGCCCTGCCTTTCCCGGTCACATTAGCCTGGGTGTTTCCAGGGGGAAGGTGACCAAAAAATGCTCAAGCCGTTGTTGCACGTGGCCAGAGACCGTATATATGCCACCAAGGACAGTGCATAAAGGGGCCGTATCTGTGCTTACCGTTGCTTCATCGTCCTCCTTGGTGCTCGCAGCTCTTCCCATCATGAATGAGTTAAGAGCTGGCTTTGCCTGCACTGCTGTTTGCTCAGCTGATGTTGGGGTGTTGGCACGGAGGCCTGAGTTCTTGGGATATTAAATGCTTCCTTACCCAGTCTGAAGTGAAGCCAGACATCTAAGTTGCCAACAACTGCAGCTCGATGCACTGTCAGAGGAGCAGCGGGGCTTTGTTGTCATAGCTATACAGTAAGAGAAGAATATTCATTGACACAAGCCCCTTTTCAAACAGCATTTCCTAGTTTTAAATGAATCTATTAAAAAAAGAGCTTTAAGCAATGTCCTTCCTTTTACTTTTAGCAGACAGGCAAAAATCCTCTGTATTTGGTTTACCAGATCCCCATATAGAGATCCCTAATTCAACCTGTCAAAGCTTTACTGTTATGTTCATTTTTTGTGAGGTTACGTAAAAATCTATTTTTCCTTTGCAAAAAAATACATCTTTCCCCACTGTCTCTTAGTGAGATGATGCTTTTTGATCTCTGTGTGAATATTTTTAATAAAAATATGTGCATGAATTTTAAACTCCCTAACATAGATTATAAGAATATTTCCTGTCTTAAAATGTCTAGTGTCAACACTGCTGCTGAATATTTAATGCAAAGTATAATGTAATTTGACTAGATAATTATCTTGGGGAAAATGGCAAATGCCACCTTGTGTTTTCCTGTGCTTATTTCTCATCTTTGATGATTGTGTAATGGAGAGCTGCAAGTGAATGACTGACTTCCAAGATTCACCTTCCCTCTCTCTCTGCAGGCTGCTGCTGAGAAGAGACAGGCTGCTGCTGTGCTGCGTCTGAGCTGGAGGCATCGATTCCTTCATGGCACACGGAATGTTCCCAGTGTTTCTCTGGTAAGCTCTACCACCCCTCTGGTCTCTGGGAATGTTTATGGACGTTGCACAGACTGTTGTACGAGGTTCTCCCCATTAAGACACCTCCTTCATGGCACCCATTGCAGTATTTGTTTCCAACAAAAGTATAGGCTGCCCATTATTATTTTTATTTCTTTAAATACCATATGCTTTAATAAACCTAATTTCCATTTGGATGAAGTGTAACTGTTTCCCCTTGATGAAGTCAACTGCTCATTCCCTCTCAGAGCTGCTTCTGATGAGGCTTTATGTAAGCCTGTGTTTGCATTCTCTAGGAGGAAGAAGAAAGGGCTAAGGCCCCGTGCTTGGGGAGAGCTCCATCAAGGTCTTCTGATGTTCTTCTGGGCCTCCAAGGGGAGGCACAGAAGAAAACATCAGGGCTGTGCTGATTCCTGAGGTGCTGGGGATGCTGGTGCACGTTCCTTGTGCCTTGAACAAGAGTGTCTTTGCTCCTGGCAGTCTGAAATAAAGACTTGCCTGCAGCAAATCCCTTTCCTCTGGGAACATCATCTCCGGATGGATATACATCACTGACAGTGAGTAACCGGAGGGAAACATGATGGCTCTCTTGGCAAGATCCTGCTCCCTTTGCATGCCACTGATTTACAGATGAAATGCTAGAAATGGGAAGCAGCAGTGGTGGGAAGTTCTCCCAAACAGCTTGAGGAGGGTGCAGGAAAGGGACTGGAGGAGGTGTCTGTAGCCTTGGCTCACAGACTCAGACCTTGAAAGGAGAAAATGTCCTGATTTACAAAGACATAAAGATGCATAACCACATAGTTTTACCTTCCCAAGTCACTTTATTACCATGAAGCTGGGACAGGAATATAATCCAATGTAGCCGTTGTTGTGGGATGGCCATCTCTCTGTCCCTGAGCCTTTGCTTTGACCACCCAGTCTAGGACACATTGAGGCCCAAATTACAAGGCTTGGGACAGAGTGGGTGCTCAGAGTGGTGCAGCAGAATGAAACAAAACTGAAATTAACATTTAAAGCTTTTTGCTCTGCAGGGTGGGTTACAGCTAGTTGGTGATCTGGGCACCCAAACAGAAATAGCAGCAATATTTCTCTTTACTGAATCAAAACACAGTGCCTCTTTTGAAAACATTTATTAGGCTAATACATACACAAAGTAACTCGGAATTGCTGGTTAAGATTCTGACAAACTGGCTTTTGTACGTTCATTGTTAACAAACACAGAGTAAATTTGCTCAAGAAATGGGAAATGAAGAGAGTGACTTTTCACTCTTTCATCCTGCAAAGGGTATTGAAACAAAGTGGTCCTGACTACAAGGAGCTGGTGCTGGAGCTCCACCACCGGACGGAGGAGTTTGCCCTTCCCTGCTTTCCTTTCGCCAAAAGGAAAGTGGAAACAATAATTGACATCCCGGAGGGTTGAGGAGGGAAGTTCAGTTTGAGAAGCTGGCAAGTGACAAAGCAATAGGATACCTTTTATTACTGGCTTCCAGGAAATGTTCGGAGAGCGTGGCCGGGCATGAGCACAGCTGGCGAGTTAGCAGCAGTGCGCTTTCCGAGGTGCCATGGGACAGGTTTTTAACCTATCTCACCATTATTCGTTCTCTTTTTCCCGAAGAAAAGGAGAAAATAGCGCGAGCTCGGACTTGGCGTCGCGGTAGGATGCAAACGAAAGCAGGCGCGGGAGTTTCGGGCGGCTTTTCTGCGCCGGCAGGGAGAGGCTGTCCCGGCTCCCCTCGGGCCGCCCCGCGCAGGTAGCGGGG